>NC_142249.1:38688387-38988387 GCF_052056855.1 Sturnus vulgaris | reverse complement strand
CATTTTGAACTTAACCTAAAATCCAGCGCAGTAAAGCCAATTTTTAAATGTAACCTTTCCACCAAGTGGTAAAGACAGTCATAAAGTCACTTATTATTGCTCAAGTCCCTCTTGACATATAATTAATCCATCTCAACCCCCATCCAAAAATCCAGAGACAGCAAATTTGCCCTTCCTGAATTTACAATTCATAGAGGCAGAGCGTTATCCAGCACTCCCTGACTGGGTGCACACATTGCAGGAAAGGGAGCACAGATGAACATTTAGGAGCCACTCATCTCTCACTGTGTGTCAGCATGAGGGGAAAAATAACAATGACTGGGACAGAATCTCAGAATCCCTCTGAATGACTCAAAAATGTGTGGCTGTGGCACTTGAGGACACGGTTCAGTGGTGAATGTGGTGGTGGTGTTGGGTTGGTGGTTGGACTTGAGGGTCTTGGAGGTCTTTTCCAACCTTAATGATTCAGATATGGGTGGACAGTCTCTCTGCATCATTATGAAACCTCCTGATTGCCAGACTTTGCACACATCATAGAGGAAATGGGAGAATGGACTTTTGGAGATTGTCTAGTTCAGTCTCACACTTTGCCTGTGTGGAAAAATCTCCTCTTTGAACTCCGGGAAATAAACCAAATAAGGCCTTTTTGAGACATGTGGTATTTAGGGGTATTTTCCACTAAACAATGTCATTATCCTGAGGAAAATGGGCTAAAATGAAATTATAAGATCCATTCCTTAACCTGGGCTTTGACCTTTGGATGCACTCAGAAGAAAACACAAAATCTCTCCAAACCCAGAACTCGTGCAGCTCATTGCAGCTCTGGGAGCAGCCTACAAATTGATGCTGTGTCTTCCAGCATCAACCAAAAATTGTTGAGGTCCACATTTATCTCCTGCTTTTTATAACGAGCCCAAACCAAAACTGTGAATTTCCCACAGGGTGAGCAAGAGGGTAAGGATTAGAAATAGGCTATTTAAAAATAAAACATAAAACTCCAAACAACTCTTCACCATTATATTTCCAGACTCTTAAAATATTTTTCTATGGTGTTGCCATCAAATGGTCATTACCTGTCCCTCTGCTTATCTTTAGGCACCATCAATCATTGTAGGAGCTAGATATCAATATCACATGAAAATATGCTCGAGTAGACTCTAAATTGAGTATATCAAGAATAATTTAGTTCTCTTATATGTTTTCTTTCACAACAATCCTTTACTATATGGCATTATCCAAACTTATTATTGACTATAAAATTATTCAGCTTGTCACTGTTGCATCCACAAAATTATGAATCTGCTGTTCAATATCCTTGTGATTAATCATCTTGTTTTATTGACCAACAATCCTGAAGTACAGAAAAATTAAGACTACTATACATTTAGTGCCCAAATCAAGACAACTTGCAGCACAGCTGGGATTTTTTTATAAATCTCAAAATGTTCAAGGTAAGGGACACTGCAAACTGTGAGGCACGAGCTCTACACACAGAAACTGTGTTAATTACATAGACCTGAAAACCCTGTGGAAATTAATATGTGATCTTGTAATGATTTGCCATATCATAACACGTATGCTCTGATCCAGCAAATCACTCAAGAAAGTGCTTAAGTTCAGCCTGTCATTTCAAATCAAGCTTCAAGATCAACCTTGATGCTGTAATGACATAAGTGAATTAGCCTGGAGCCTTAATGTAGTCTCCTTTGTATGATTTCTTTTATTATTACAAAATAAACAGGGGGTAAGAATGATTTCAGAGGTGATTTCATGTGATACTGTTCTGAACTGTCCACAGGTTTTGGCAGAACTGGAAATTTTAGAGCTGTGGAAGATCTGAGTTCATGAATGGTAGGATAAGGTGCAAAGGCTTTAAACAGAGAACGGGTATGGATTAGATATTAGGAAGAGATTTTTCCCTGTGAGGGTGGTGACTTGAAAATATTTGGGCGAATTTTTAGTGGAATGGTAAAACTTGTCTTGGTATTGAGAATGTTGTGCCTGTAGCATCCCACATCTTGAGTCAAAATCTGGGCGAAATAGGACCTTTAAAAATGCTTTTTAACTTTAATAAGTATTTTAGGAGAAGGGCTTGTTGACCAATCAAAATTAATATAAAGGAACAATCTTTGAGAATGTCATCCTTCAACAATTTTCAACTTCTGTCTCTGTTGTGCACCTGACACAGAAACAGCCCTATGACTGCTCTAATGTTTTAACATGAAAAAATAGCACTTTAAACTATAAATATAAACGTACTAAACCTATTTTCCTTGCCATCAATCTGAAAAATGGCTGAACTGTTTATGCTGATATTTTGTCAAAAATTACCCCTGACACAAGCACTCGGGATTCAGCCAGAGCAATTACAGACCTCTGGAGTAATAAGAGACTGAACCCAGGGTTTTATACTGGAAGGTATCAGGCATCCCTACGTACAGACACAGGGAGAGAGGAAAAAAAAAAAAAAAAAAAGGAAAACGGGAGGCAGAGGGAACATATGTTGGAGACAATCCTGCCTCCCGTAAAACTGCTGTTGAGTCAAGTAACCTGTTTAAAAACAATGTATTCCTCTAACTACAGCCACCTGGCTTGTAATTATAGTCCTCATTAGGAGCTGCTACAGGTCTTGAGTGATTAGTTATTGTTTATAAACTGTTCAACTGGAGACCACCTGTTTTCATACAGCGCCGCACCTTCGTCTTGCCTGGCTGCCTCGTGCCTATTAATAGAAAAGCACCTGTTTCCTGACAGGGCAGAGCCAGAGATAAACCTGTGTGTCTGAAGCAGCTGGGGGAAAGGTCTTTGTGAAGGACACCCTGATCTATTTGTTGCTATTAAGCTGTCGCCAGTCGCGGTTACAGCATCTGATGGAGTTGCGCTGTGTCCGCGTAGGCATCTGATGTGGAGCTCTTGGAGAAGGTTTATAATTAGCCCTCCAGAGATTGGGAAACCCAGAGAGATAAAACATGAGGTTTGAACGCTGGCACTAATTGTTACAAGAGTTAAATGCTCCTGTATGCAAAGCAGCCCAGACGAAAGGGAAGGTGAGTGGCTCCGTGTACAGATGCAGGAGGTGAGGCATGAACTCCGTGTTCCTTAAATAAACACAAGGATCACTGCGGCCCCACTGGCAAAGACAAAGAGGAGGCACTGATTTTCTCAAGGCGATTCAGTCATGTAGACAGCAAACTCATGCTACAGTTAAAATATTTAGAGCCAAATTCTGCTCTGAGTCATGCTAGATTCAGCTGATTTATTCCCAAACTTAAGCAGTGTGACTGAGACCAGAATTTGGCCCCCTGCACTCCTAAACTGTTCGTATCCCATCATCAATTTTCATCTATGTCCATGAGTGGCAAATGACATCTTTATTTTATTTTATTTTAAGTTGCCTACCTGGTTTTGAACTAGAAATGAGCTTTGTCTCCAAGGCTGTCAGTCTGGGAGAGTGGACACATGAGCAGAGAGGCAGAGCTGGAGGCACAAAGCTGGAGCCAGCTGGAGCTAGCTGTGTGTTCAGAGGAGGGAACTTGCTTGGGCAAGGAGAAATGGGACAATTTGGCACTGGAATGAAGTCAGTTTTAAGGAGTGCATCCGGTGTTTGCAGCGTTTGAAATCTCAGGTGATGCAGAGCGCAGTGGGAGCTGCCATCCCTTAATGTGATGGGGGTTTGCAGCATTCCCAGGCTCCCAGAACCCCTTTCCCTGCTCTATTTTAAGCACTTGTGGCCATGCCTTAACCTTTATCCAGTGGAATATTTGCTGCTGTGGTTTTCAGTGGGCACCCCCATCATCTGGTGTTTTATGGAGGAACGTCGAGTCTCCTTTTTCTCTTTCCTGTCCTCATGAACCAGAAGGTACCTACCTCTACACGTGACCTGGGAGTATTCCCTAGAAAAACAATAATTAGTTTCCTGATCAGCATTTTTTGGGATTGGCTGATCTTCCTTAAGGGCATGTTATTGCTCATAGGCAGTCGGTTTTGCTTACTCATTTATTGGATAACAGATATTTTCCAAAATGAAATGGCACATCATGAAAAATTAGGGGATAACACAGTCTTAACATTAAGCCAGGAAATTTTTCCATATTAAGACACAGTGGCATGATGAACAACCCAGTCACCACCCTGTGTTCCCACACAGCAAATGTTAGGCACCTGTGCATAGCAGTGAATCATCTTATCAGTTGGTTATTCATGGCTGAACATGTTCCCAGCCCTATTTCTCAGTGTTTGACCATCCCCAAAGCTTCTTTGCTCCCTGCTCTTCCTCAGGAACAAACAAAAAAACCTTCCACTTTATGTGAAACATAAAAAGTTTCACTTTATGTGAAATAAGCATGGCTAAAACCAACAGATTTATGCAACTGAACTGAGATGTACATATTTATCTGTTTAATATTTAAATTATAACAGCAGTTCCCCAGCATTATTTCAAGGATCTTGTAAATCCTCATCCCCAACAGAACCTCAGGATGGGCAGCATCAAAACTGTCCACCCAAAGTTCCCCAAGTACCCAGAGTCATCAAAGGATTTATACACATTTGGCAGAACTAGTGACAAATAACTTGGTATCTTAGAAATTCAGCTGTGGAACTGAGTGTTTTGGGGGGTACTGGATCCTTGCTCTCTATGCTTTTCTTGGTTTTACAGCTGTAGATGTTCTCAAATCTATGAAAATAACAGAACAAGTCATTATTTATTGCAAAATACCATGTGGGTACACTTCATATGGTTCATGGTGATAGCAATCACATGTTTGTGTTTTAAATATGTTTACCTGAAGTAAAATATCAAAAGGAAAGGAACATAATTTGATAAATAACTGGAACAACAGAGTGTGTGAAAAAATAATCATATCAAACCCTTGCCTGAAGAAAAACCCCATGGAAATAACCCTCTGAGCCTGGTTCCCAAGCATAAATGTATTTTAGATTCTTAAGGGATTTATCAATTTCCCCTCTCAAATATGGGAAACACTTGTTGCAATGACAACATCATAATTTGTAATATGTATTACCACTGGAACAGTGGTAAATACATAAATACATAAATAAATAAATAGCAATAGTTATCTCTCTATTGTCCTATTACAGTTTTTCTGCTAATGTTTGGGTAGATATTTATACAATTCAGCATCTTGCAAAAAGTGCATAAAAGCCCAAACCCAACAAAAGATTGAAGGGTTACAGCGCAGCACAGAGGGGTCTCTTTTAAAAGTGACTAACCCAGTTGATTTCAATATGACTTTGGAAAATAATCAAAAGTTCTGCGTTGTGGAGAACTGGCAATAGGATCTGCAGGAAGCCCAGATCTTCTTTGCCCAGTGGGTTTCCATATGTTTGGAGAAACCAGAACTTTCTGTCACTGGCAAAACCTCTCTCTTTGAAACCTTTTTCTTGCTGTTTCTTTCTTAAAGGTGTTAAAGAAATATGACTGTAATAACCACTGACAAAAATCTCTGGGCTTGAACTGAAGTGGGAAATCACAGAGGTTACTTACTTCCTCATGCTTTTACCATTTGTTCTCTTTTCTCGAGGAACTTGAAAGACCTGAGATTCAAACTTAATAAGGCCCCATGCCGTTTCTAAGAGTATTTACAAGATGCAAAAAATAAGCCAGCACATTTCTTATATTTAAATTTGTTTTCAGTCATCTAAGCTATTACACAGTAGGCCATCCCCAAACCTTTTGTAACAAGCAGTAAATGTTTCTCAGACAAGGGAAAGAATGATGTGTTCAACTGCAGCTGCTTGAGCCCAGGAAAGCGACAAAACATTGGAGTGTGTGCTCTCCCCACATCCCAGCTTGTTTCAACATCGTGGAAACAGAGCTGCCTCCAGCCCGTGGCACGTGCTGCAGACTCGTGCATGGGGTGCAGGCTGTGGGATGCCCCACAGGGGTGGCAGCAGCTTCCTTTGACAGCTGGAGCTCTGTGGTGCTGAGGAACAGACCTTGACCTTGGGTTTCATTAACCACAGTCGCTTCCCAGTTTCAAGGCTCTGCCCTAAAACCCCTTTGGTTTAGTGGGAAGATTTCCATTTCTAGTGGTGGGAGTGAGGGTAATTCCGCTGAGCACCAGTTGTGCAACACATGCTCTAGGCACCACCAGGAGCTCAGTTCTAATTCTGGTCCATGCCTAATAGCTTGGTGTGTCATGGAGCAAAACATCTCCGGTCTCTGGAAGCAGCAGCAGGGGCCACAGAGGCAAAGACAGTTTTCAGTGTACTTTGTGTGCATGATAACCAAGGAACTCTTGGAGCATGTCCTCATACATCCTAAATAAACAGCGTTACAGAAGCCTTCCCGTTGAATCTGCCTTTTGCATCCCTTCTCGTTCTGGAGAGACTTTATCATCTGAAGCAGTCATGCATGAAAGGAATGTCTGAAGGCCTTAGTGACACTCATTAGTGGTTTTTGGATGGCATATTGGGGAAAACTAGTCTTGTTTTGTTTAAATTCCTTTTGCAAACAAACGTTAGCACCTACAAACTCCAAAAACACCCAGCGTCCATCAGAGAGTCGCTGGAACGCTGATGAGACATTTCGTCCAGTGCTCTACTGAGTCACTGTAAAAATAACCCCACCAAGAACAGCTGACCAGACTCACTTTCATGTCAATCTTTTCTCTTTTTATTTTCCTTCAAAGAAAACAACAACCAAAAGTTGAGTTTAAATGGAAACGCGCAGATCGAGGAGGGTTCTTAGATGGAAGATCCAAGTCATTATTAAAAAAAAACCAAAAAAAACCTAACCTGAAATATGTAGACATGTATTTGCCATGGAAACCTTGGAAACAACATCAACATGAATCATGTTGGAAGTGAGTGGGCACGGAGAGGCCTGGAGGGTCCTGGTTGCCAGCCTGAGCCGAGCGAGAGCCGCTCTCCATCCTCACAGGTCACTCCATGCTGGGGTCTCCTCGCTGTGCACACAGCATCTGGGGAAGGCACAGTGGGGCATTACGAGGCTAAATGTGCCTGTCCTCAGCTGCTGTGCTGCCAGCAGTGATTATTTTGTCTCATAATATCATGTTTTCTAACCGACCAAGTGAACCTCCAGCCACTGGGCATTTACGCAGCTGCAACTGGGCTGTGTGTAAGTGAATTCCTTAGAGAAGCATAAAGAATGTCCCAAAAATAGCTCCTAACTGACATTTTTTAATGTATTCCTGCATTTGCTGCCTCTTTTTCTGGATTTCTCTCCTCTTCTTCTTCTTCTCTGTTGGCCAAGATGTGTTTTGAACAACTTTGACTGCTTTCATAGTTCTCATGGCTTTTCCTGATGAACAAGGCTGAGAACTCCTTGCAAGAATCTCTTTAGTAGCTGTTTGCAATGTTTTATTAGCCTGTGTTCACTCTCAGGATAAGTCTCACAAACAGTTTGAGGGTAAAATTATTATAATTCTTGTTTGAACTTTTATCCTACTGGAAAAGATAAGTGACTGAAAGTCTTAAGAACAAGTGAAAATAATCTTAGAAAATCTCCTTTATCCTTCCGCGTGGTTTTGTTTTTTTCTTTATATATATTTTTTTCCAGAAATCTAGATTTTTAGCTACACATAAGAAGAACAGTCTCTGCTTTTCAGTTTCTTTGAGTTAGGGTCTGACCCATGGCATCGTGGTCTTCCCACCAGGGCAGGACATTCAGTTAAATAATCCTTTTAAAAGGCATTTATGAGAGAAAGAATAACCTCCACCACCAAAGCAGGAGATGAAAAAACCCTCAGGTTATGAGGATGAGGCATCTTATTGAGGAAAGCAGTATAAGTTCTGAATTCCTATAAGCTTCTCTGTATGTGATAAATTTACTTTGAAGTCCCTTTAAGCATATCCTAATAGGCGTTAAAACTGGAATCATCTGAATTTCAGCCTTTATAGGTAAAGCCAGTGTTCATTTAGAGCACATAAACACAGTAAGGTAAGCATAAATCAGTTTTGGACATGTGTTTACTGCATCAGCTGCTTCAGACTCTCCTGGTGGTTAAAGCCTGAATATATAACTTTGCATTTATTCCAGTAGTTCCTGATGGGTGATGACTTGCACTACCTTGGTTGGTCACTGTGGTGTGAAACATCCCAAAATTTCCTATGGAAATGCTCTTTATGCCCAGCAAAGAGTATCTGTGTGAGACATGTTGCTCTGTTTAAATATTTTTAGATGGAGAAAGGATACCTTAATTAAATTCAAAAATATTCCTTCCTACTCTCTTTCCAGATGTGGGTAGGAATTCTTCTCTTGACATGCTGCCAACAAAACACAGTCCTTTCTGGAAGGGCTTGGAGCCCAAAAGCTGCTGATGCCCCTCTGAATGGGAGAATACCATTTCCTTCAAATTTTATATTCATTTTTACAGGCTGTGGTCTTTATGGAGGCTTTTCCCAGTTATGCCCCAAATTATCTGGTCCATTAAAAAAAAAAATTCACATTAGGCATTCCTTACTTGTCTCCATGAGATTATATGATGCATGCTACAGTTTTCCTGAAGGTGCTCGCATTTCTGATTGGTTTATTAATTTATGTTTATTGTAGGTACTCTGGTATAATGTTTTATCTTAATTAGTATTTTTATTCCCACTATATTAAGTACGTATGTGGGCAGGTTTTTATGCTGCATGTCTTCCTAGTGCAACCGAGGTTTAGTGTTTTACTTTAAGAGAAAGAATTATAATCAATTTAAAAGTAATTACACATTTTGCTTCAAAAACAAACTAAGGTGCATTAACATGAGACAATATTTTAGGCTGAAATCTGTAAGCTTTTAGTCTGATAAGCCCCCTGTTGATCTGTGCATGATATCAACCTACCTTAAATTAGGATAAACCTGTCTTAGGATAAAATCTAACCTTTATTTTTCCTCACAGAAATAAATCTTCTTGGGCATTTATTGAAGAAAGAATTTAATCCACCTCTTTTTAAAATGAGATGTTTTGTTAACATAAGAGTGCAGAAATAATATGCATTTCTAGATTAATTCTTTTGCATTTTAGATATCAGGCAAAATTCTCATGCTCAAGGAAGTATTTAATTTCTTGAGTAAGACCCTTAAAATCAGATCCACTAGGAGTAGCAGAGCATTAAAACATTGCTTGTTTTTTTTGTCATGAGAGAATCAGTTTGTGCTTCTTGGTTCTTCATGGTGGATACTTAAATAATTAAATAGCTACTGGCTAATTTTTTTTTTTTTTTGCAACTTTCTTCTGTGAAAACATTTTAGCTTAAATATATTTATTTTTAATTTAAGATATATATTTGAGTTTTGTATAGAGGCAAGATTTTTTTTAAATCTGATATTTTCCTGATAAAAATCTTAGAAAACCATGATGCTTTTAACTTTACTTTCCTCATCTTCTACATCTGCAAATTAAGTTTCTGCCTGCTTTGAGCAACTTCAATCTTGGATCATTCCAACTAGTTAAATGGAATTACATTCAGTCAGGCAAAAGAAAAGTATTTGGGTGTTTTGCCTTTATTTTTAACTTCTGGTTCTGGCTGCTCGAGCTGGGCATTTGCATTCAGCAAAGGTTGATGCAGGAGCACTTTAGTTGGTGAGTTTGCAATTCTGCTCTCAAGGAGGAGCGAGCTGTAAATTACCCACCACTGAGTTGCTGAGTCACTTGAATACTTCAGACTCCTCTAAATGCAAGATCCAGTGGGGCTACTGAATTATCCTAGGCTGTTTTTCAGAAGATGCTCGTGTCACAATCTCATTCTGAATATGATTTTTTTTTTTTCTGGATAAGTATTTAATTTGAGATTTCCGTAGTGAAGAGAATTGAGTCGAGACATTTTAAGTGCTTCTTCGTCTATCATTAGAGACACCAAGTGACACAGGAAAAGATAATGAACATAGAAAGAGCCCCCAAAGCACTTTTAGATCGTTTCCTGAGAGTCAGCAGGCCAATATTGACTTTGATTAAGCACTCACTTCGGTCCCATTAGTTTGGCAAACTGTGAAACAGAAGCGAGCATCCTTTCCTGGTTGGTTTTGCATAAACTCTTTTACAACTTCACTTCTGAGTTTCTTTAACACATCTCTGTCATTTTTGTTTTTACTTTTTTTCTTCCTTTTCGCCTCAAGAAAGGAAGTCCTTTAAGTCTTTGGGAGGTTCCATAATCTAAAACCCATGTAAGGATTTATGGTATGAAGTGATATTTAACAACCTTGCTTTGTGCCTCAAAAATGCAGAGGAAAGCAAAGATACATGTTTCATTCTCAGGAGTTTGTGTGTCTGAGGTTTAATTTCCAGATTTTAAATTAAGGGATTAGTTTCTGAAATTATTTTCCAGAGTAGATGAATATTATGGTTACAGACAGCTCTGAAATTGTCTGCCATTTGTCAGGGAAAAGCTCTTTCCTTTGTGCTCCTTTGGTATGAGTTTGAGTCCTGGCCATTGATGTGTAACTATCAGGAAAGATCAGTGGGAAACTCAACAGAACCTGTGTAGGTATTTTATTGTAAATCACACACATGCATTTTTAGCTTTTTGGTTTTTTTTTTCCTTTACTCCCAGCAATAGTTTAAAGCAGACAGTGGGCTCCTGTCCCTTTAGACTGTGTGTAGAGTTGGAGATGCTGTGACAAGCCTCGAGGTTCTGGAGGGTTTTGGGTGTTGGTCGAAGAGGAGCTCACTGCAGCTGGGTCACCAGGAGATCTTTTCCAACCTAAATTCTGTGATCATTTAGGAACCCTGAAGAAACCCAGTGAAAGCAGAGCCTGTTCATAGCCTGAAAGCAGATACTTAGAGTTGGGGGAGTCATTACAGAGATGAGGGATCTTGCAAATATTTCCTTTGCCCATGAGGGAACTCTTTCCCAGACTCTGTTTTGACTAGACACTCTTCACTGATTTATGTACTCTGTAAATCTCTCTGGGCCATGAGTGGTCTCAAAGGTACCCAGGATAGTTTTCTACTGTAACTTTCTGTCCATCTAGTTCCTTTCAGGTTGAGAAAACCCTCATCGTTACTTTTCAATATTTTTATTTCTAGCACACGAGAAAAAAAATCATGTTACACATAAATGAACAAAAAGGGTAAAAAAAAAGGATTAATTCACTATTTCTTAACATTCTTCAAGCCAATTAGCAATAGGTCTGAAGAACAGACATCTGACAGATTGGCTATAATTGGCAGCATTTTCTGTGGCAGTTTGCTACTGCTCTTCTGCTTCACCTGGAAAGTTTTTAAAGAGGTTACATTGCTAAGCTGATATTGCAGCAGTCCAAGATCACGTCCATCATCATTTCTGTTTAAATGGATTTCATTTTAGGAATACCCTACAAATTATTTCACATATTCTTGGCACTCTGTGCCACCAGAAGTATGTATTAATGCATAGCTAAATATTTTATAATCAAACAATGTATTATCATAAATAAAAGGGGAAAGTAGGTTATTTCTTATCCCAGCATTATAATCAGGAGTATTGTAAGGGTGGATTAATTAGCTGAGCTGAGACCCTGAGTCCAAGGTATTGCTAGATAATTTTTTATCTCAACATCTTGTTTCCAAGCCTTAAAGGTAATCCAAATTAAGGTTTATATTCCTGTGTATCTGCCAGTGTAGAGCACACACAGGCACGAGCACAGTGGTGCACACACGCCTGAGCACAGCGACACAGAGTGTAGGCACACATAGATTTCTACATGAATTTGACATTGATTTCTGGGGTAAACAAATGGTTTTAAGTCTTTACTTGCCCAAAGCTAGATCATAATATTCTGCATTTCAAAGTGCCCAAGTACCTTTAAAGTGATGTCTGCAGAGTCCCCCAAGGCATAAAGCAGATAAAACCTTCTTTTAAAAGTATTTTGCTCACCTTTGTAAAAAAAAGGAACTTGGGGTTTATTGAGTGCAGGAAAGGCTCATTCCCATAGTAACCAATGCACGGCTGATATTGATCAGCAGAGTCAAAGGCAGAACCTACTGACAGGAATAAAGAGCGACTATTCCTTATCCTCATATGTATTCTTCCCGGAGTTCTGTAGGTAACCGATACCACAGGCGTGGAGCAGGAGCTGCCGTGCCTTTGGTCGTGTCGTTAACACACACCAGGGCTCCTCATCCAGAAGAAAAGCTCTGAGAATGCCTGATTTTTCACTAGACCCTGCAGTCTTTTCTCTGGCAAAACTCCCCGTGATTTTAGAAGGACTTTCCTTCAGCAAGGTGTGTGCAAAATTGATCCCTTTGTCTTGGAGGAGCATTGCCAGCCTTTGAAATCTCTTTAATGCTTTATTTTCTACCTCAATTAATGAGACCTCAAAGGTGTTTAAATATCCCCTTCTTTGTTCTCCACACTTGTGGCAGGTGTGAGATCTGATAAATTAACATTTGCAATCACGCCTGATCGCTCTTTAATGATTTCATTAGGTGTTAAATATAAGGCTTAGCATCCTTTTTATGTTAGGCAGTCCTTTTTGAACTGCATGGCTTCACAGAGAAGATCTTTGAAACCAAGAGCTCATGAATTGCTAGCATTCAGTACAATGAATATACACACCTTAAATCCTCATCATGATTAGATCATTCCCAGAATTGACAAGTCTATAAAAATGAAGAAAGGAGACCTGAGAGAGCTGTGCAAGGAGAGATATTTCGTAGAACATGATAACACATAATAAAGAATAAATTCTCTCAAGTCTGATAGTTTTACAAGGTTTTACATACTGCTAGGCAGGTAATAATCTTCCTTAGCTTTTTTTTTTTTTTTTTTTTTTTTTTTTTTTTTTTTTTTTTTTTTTTTTTTTTTTTTCCCCTGGACCTGCAAGGAGCCTTAACATTTTTTCCTGACAAAAAACTGTTAGATAACAACTGAGCCAAAATTAAATAACCCCAAAAGTCTTCCTCTCTAATCCCTTCTGTGCATGCTTAATGTTTCATTCTCCCACTTCAATTATGCCATCTGCATTATGTCTTTTCGCTCCCAACTCGGAGAGTTGTTAAAAGGAAAAGCCTCTTTGAGAGTGTCACAGCTCCATTATGCAGGCCTATACCTGTGCTGGCAGCATGCTCTTCTTCTCACCTCATATTGCCTTTTGCCTGGGAAAGAGATCCCCGCCGTGCACATCAAACTGGAAACTGAAATGAAATTAAGCTGGTATGCAGGAGGTGGAGTAGGTTGTGATAAACGAGCAGAGGAGACTCTGGGAAGAGTTTTTAACTTAGTTCTTTGGGCCAAAAAAATCACCAGGCTCAAAGCCCAGTAGTGGAGATTGAAATCCTAGCCCAAAAAATCAATAGCAGGGCTTGACTCTGGATCCTTAATAATGAAGGTAGCCTGGCTTCCACAGATGCTGGGAATACACAGATGTCACTGGCTCCAGTTGCACATTCAGATGTCAAATTACAGGCAGGGATTTCCAACCATTAGGTTCAGACCTCTTCATTTCCTGTTGCAATCTATCTCTGCACAAGGTGACATCAAGACTTTTTCTGAGATTTTGGCTAAGCAGATACAGTGGGCATTTTTGAGAGACCATATTGGATTTCCAGTGAAATCAATTCCTCAAACTGATATTGAGTAACACTAGGCTTTTGGAAATGCTCAGAAAATTCTTGGCTTTTGGAGGACCAGCTCAGTAAAATTCACTGATGAGTTTATGGTTATTTGATGCAGGTCACGGTATATTCATTCAGAAATAATTAAAGAGCAAGTTTTGGAAAGGTGTTTTATATTTGCACCTTTTACAACCACAAATGTAGGCAGTAGTTTGTCCTCTGTTTCATATCTTTTCATTAAAACCTGTTTTCGGTTTATTTCTAGCTTACAACTGTAACACATAATATCTCAGCCTGACACCCCATATGATTTGAAATTTTTAGGGAAAGAAAAAATCCCATGCATAATATACATTTATAAACATACATATACTGCAGATTAAATCGTGCACTGGAATGCAGAGCCATTTTTCTCTGACTGACTTGCAGAGCTGTGCTCTAGAGACAATTTTATGTTTAGTTTAAAATGGCTGCAATATTCGACATAGAAAACTGACTGCCGTTTACAGCCTTCGCAGTCCCCATCTCTCCAGCAAAAAAAAATTATCACCAGGGGCTTAGTTTCCAGGATCTTTTGGTGGTTCTGAAACCTGGGCTGGGTGTCCCACCACATTACCACGGCAGACCCAGCACCCGCTGAGGAGTGATCGGAGCCCAACAGGAGCAGCTCGAGCATTTGCGCGGCAATCGGAAAGGTTCTGGAGAAGGATGTGCTGACACAAAATGCTGTCCTGGGCACCTTCAGTGCCATTATCTTTAAATGATCCATAATCATTGGGAAGCTCTCCTGGCACTACTAGGATGAGTTTCTTGGAGGAAAAGAAGTCTCCTGTGTAATCCAGTGCTGTCGTTTAAAGCTCGCTTTAACTTCTGGAGCCCTGAGAAGTTTTTAAGTTCGAATGGCTTCATTTGATGCATCCTGCAGTAAGGGCTGTCAGCTCCCTCCCCTTTTTTCAGAATGGTTTGAAAAGACATCAAAATGGTTCTTGCAATTCTAAAAAATATTAGCTGAGTGATGGGATGTTTATATTTTAGCGATGACAGCTTTTACAGAAGTAAAATTAGAGTAAAATCTGAATTATACTTTTCTGTTATGAGCAATTGAAATATTTTTTCGTCATATTCTGTCAAAACCTGGTTGTATACAGAAGCACAAAGAAAATTTGATTCAGAAGAACATGAAGAGCAGAGTTGTTTGAGTGTTGGCACTTAGGATAAAATAGCAATCCAGGGGCCTGGAATTTCCCAGTAGCCATTAGAAGCCCACCAGCATTTCCAGAGATGTGGCCAAAAAAGTACAAATACCACAGATGAATCCACGAGAGCTGTGCATGGCAGAAATCCTTATTGCAGCCACAGGTGGATCTGAGAGCTGTGCTGGAAATTCTGCAGGGGGAAAAGAAAGGAGACAGAAGATTCTTGGGAATGCTTCTGCCCAGCTCCCAAAATGTGAAATTGGATGGTGTGACACTGAGAGTTGGAGCATCATGGTCTAGTGGAAGGTTTCCATGCCCTTGGAATGGGGTTTGGAACTGGGTGATCTCTAAGGTTCATTTCAACCCAAACCCAGCCCATCAGTTCCATGAGGCAGCATGGGACGTGTTCTCAGACATTCAAACTACCAAAATTCAGTGGGATGGAAGTGTCTTTACACACCAGCAAAGAAGTAAGGACACCACAAAAAGTACTTCCTGAACTGCTAATTGATCAATTTTGTTGTTGTTGTTGGGAGCAATTTATTTATTTCTCTTTTCATCATGGTGGTTGGACAATATCTGGCCTTTTTATTTGCCTTCTCCAGATGTCTTTAGCAACTTACCAGCTCATGGGTTCACCTGGGATTTTAGAATACCTCATAAGAAATAGATCATGCAAGATCACAGCAAAGAAAGGCAAATTATTTTCTCTTCTCTGGCTGAAAGCTAATTTTCAAGTCCATCCTTTCATGTACTTTAAGAGAGATTAAAATGAAATTAGTTCAGGAAGGATACTGCTCAAGATCATTTCAAGATTTTCCAAAGCTCACCAGCTTGTTGACCTGTAAACCACCTTTAGCTGGACAGATGGCAAGTAACAAATTGATCTCAGCCAATAAAAATCTGTCAGAACAATCTGCTGTTGGCAGGTGTCAGATAATTATCTCAATGAATAGATAAGCAAAGTAATAAGCAAATTAGAAGCTTCCATTGTAAATAACAGGAGGAATTTTATTTACTTGTTGCAGGCAGGGCCTTGATCATCTGCTGAAAAAAAAACCTCAAACCTTGCCTGATATCATAGGAAAATCACTGAAAAGTTGAGCGGGTTGGTGTTACCAACACTAAGTTTTTTTTTTGATTTTCAGCACTTTGACTTCTCTATACTGCTTCAAATTTCTAAAAAATACTTGGCTGAGATGTGGCAAAAGTCCATGTCAGACCAGTTGTGTGATATATTGTTGTGGTTGCAGTTATTTTTTATATGAACAAGCTGTCAGAAGCCTATTTGCAAACCTGGACCTCCCTGCCCTGGGCACGCTCATAAAAAGATGGTCTCTGTCCCAAAACTCTCACCCTGAAATAGAAGACAAGAAGATATAAATTGGGTGTTGATGGGCCAAAGAGAAAAGTGCTGTGCTCAGAAAGGAAGTCCCAGAAAATACTGCAGCAGGATGGTGGAGAGACACAGGCAAGGACTTGGCAGTGCTGGGGAAATGGCTGGACTTGATGATTTTTAGAGGGCTTTTCCAACCTAAATGATTCTCTGTGATTCCAAGACCATTTGGGACATCGCAGAGAAGAAATGTGGGAATGTTTGCACTGGGATTTGGGAATATTTAGCATCTTTGTGAGATGTTTGAGTTTTTTTATTATTGGCGTCAGTGTGAATGCATATGTAGTACAAGGGGTTGGATAGAAAATGGCATAGTTTCTTTTTTTGCCTTTGTAAATGTCCCTTTGGTACCTCTGGGGCTCAGTGTGACATTCTGAGACACAGAATCTCTCCAAGGGGAACTGAAAAAAGTTGCTCCAGCTGACAAGAGGCATGTTACAAGTTAAGGATTCATGCTGGATAGGGATTGGAGCAACCTGGGATAGTGGAAACTGTCCCTGCCCATGGCCTGAGTTCTGCCAAACAAATGTCACATTCATTCCTCTCCTTGCTTTTTGCTGAAGTTAAACCTTGCATTAACACGGATCATTAAATCTTTGCTTTTAGAGCAGTCCCCCCAATTCTTGCTGTATTTCAGGGTGGGAGAAGCCCTTCTGCCAAGGGAGCTGAGGCTGCCTGGCCTGTGATAGCACCCTGCACATCCTGAGCAGCAGCCAGCAGGGATCAGCTTTCAGAGGCATCAGCAGCCCCTGTTTCCATATTTTCTCCTCTAGGTAACTTTCTAAAGCAGCATGGAACACCAGACTTTTCTGTAGAACTTATTGCTGAGCAAGAGATGAAAGCCTGAGAAATCAAAGCCGCAAAGAATATTTCAGATCAAACCCCAGCTTAAATGGTGATGTGAGTTTACCTTTCCCTTCTGTGTTTCATCAGACTTGGCAAGGCTGTACTAAGCCCAAGCTTCACTGTGCCTCTGGATCAGGTTGTGTCTGCTCCTTGGTGTTCCCCGAGGGTTTGGTTTGCTTTCTCAGGGTTGGGTCAGGACCAAAAATGCACCTTTTTAGGAGCAGCCAGGGGCTAAATCAGGATAGTCTCTCCTGCAGGCTGCCCAGCCTCTGCAGGGGCTGGGAAGTGATGAGTGGCATAGAATCATCTAGGGGAGGATGGTGCCTCTTCCCAGCATTTTACAAGAAAGTAGGGAAAGAGGACACTTCCTCATCAGCCCCTACACCCCCAGGGAGAGGATTTGATGGTGCCTGTTAATATGAGCCTAGCAAGATGTGGCCAAGGATGTGATCCCTGCTTAGGAGAGAGGGGATGTGCAGTGCAGTGCAGAGATCTGCTGCCCATCCCTGCCTTCCCCTGCTCACCGTGGAGAATTTCCTCCCACACCGCTCAGATTTCAGCCAGAGGTTTTCACTGCAGGAGGGTTTTCCTACGTAAATCAGAATTAATTACTCTATTAACCCAGGCATTTAGTTCTTATTACTCAAGATGCTGCAAGGCAACAGCATAAGGAGGGACACTTCAGCTTGAACCAAGCAAGCAGGGTACAGGTGGCCATGGAAAATTTGGATTTGCATGTTCTATTTTCCCAAGGGTTGACCTCTCAAAATGAATACTATTTTTTTTTTAATTTATTTATTTTTTTTCCTCTGATAAACAGAAGCCTATATTCACTTAGATATTTTATTTCCTCTGGTTTCAAGGGGGAGTTAGAAATCCATGGTTCCTAAGTATTTTTTTAACATCTTACTAGCTGCTGTGGCTTTCTTCTGTTGAATGTTGGACTTGAGAATCCTGGAGGTCTTTACCAACCTTAATGATTCTATAATTTAATGTTTTCTTTAAAGTGAGATCCCTAGGCCAGGCTCATCAAGATTATTAGTAATTAGAGCCACCACATCTTGGCATTTTTGTGCTGGCAAGCGAATTTTCCAGGCACTGTTGTATGGATAAATGGTGGAAAGAACATTTTGTGACTCCTGCTTCAAAAAAAAGGAAGCTCAGAACAGTTGCTTAAAATAATAACTAGAAAGCCACAACTGGGGATAGGCACATTTTTGTTCAAATGTTGAACCCTTTTCTTTCAAAAGACAAGAGTAATTCAGAAGGAAGATCTATAAAATAATAAGCTGTATAAAGCTGCCTAATCAGCTGCTTTAAGATGTGGATCTGGCCCATGCCATGCAGTAGAAATGGGTTTTTTTTTGGAAGACCTGAGCCATTCTATCCCCATAATTTTTAGTCTCAAGGAACAAGCATTTTTACAGCTCCTAATTGAGAACCTTTTGCAAACAAAATTCAAGTTGTAACTTAGTGCATTGACTATTCCTTTAGTGTTTGGAACAATCTGTTTGTGACCCTCATTTCTTTTTCTTTCTGAACCAAGTTCTTAGTGAAGGTCACTTCAATAAAAATGATACCAAAAATTGACACACAAAATCAGAAATTATTCCAATATGTGTTTCTGTGTAGTCAGGGCAATGCCATCTCAATTCCCAAAATAATGTTTAGACAAAAAGTTCAAAGCTCCTTTCAACTTGCTGCAGATTTTACTGCATATTCTTAATAAACCCTCTTCATCTGCTCCTGTGGAAATGGGAGCTTTCAAGCAATGTAAACCTAGCAGAAAGCCTTTATATTTTTTTACTTCCTTCTTTCCTTACCAGCACTGCTATTATCACATGGTGTGTTCCACATGATAAGCCATTCATTAAAGCATCACCTACTGTTTTTTTCCTCCTCACTACCAGCTAGAACATGATCTGTCTCTGCAGGAAGACATTGGACCTCTGACCTCTTTTGTAGCTATTCCAGGCAAATATAATAAACAGGGTTCAGCGAGTTTGTGTAAATCTCTGATTATGTTTACTCTGAAATCCAAGTGTTCATCTCAGGCAGAAAAATTAAGGCTGATTTTCAAATATTATGTACAAACTCTAGCTACTAAGCATTCCATAATGAGCACTTTGGCAGTTTAAAGCAAATTAGGGTTCCCACTAGGCAGGGAAGATATACAGTATAGTCAAGTAAAGATTGTATGGTGTTTGATGAAAAAGAGGCACGCAGAAAAACACGATACAGGCTCCTGGCTCCAGATGAATGAGGACATCCTGTGTTAGTGCACTTCATTACTGAAACTTTGCATTGTTCCTCACTTCTGAAAGCTTGGGTTCAGTCTGCTAATGATTTCTGCTGCAGCTTGAGTAAACATCACCCTGGAGAACCACCTGTTGTGGCAGTAGGTGCCCTTCTGCTCTGATAATGGAAGGGGTATTTGGGGCATTGCAATGCAAAAGGGCAATTGAGATATTGGTGTAGCAGTGAAACTCAGCACTGTTGGGTTGATGTGACAACTCTCACGTGAAGAGACCTGCTGGAAAACACTGAAAATGCCAAATTTCCCTCAGTAGCAGCAGGAAAAGCTGTATGATGGATCTCTGCTCAGGACAGAACATAGCACAAAGCAGTGCATTAAATCCTTCCAGGTGAAAATATTTCATAGAGATGTCATCTGGAGGAATGAGGAAAGAAAGAGATCCCTGCCATTAATCTCAGCAGCAACTGGGTGTTCAGTCCAGCCCAGTCACACATGAGGGGTGTGAACTCATCTTTTGGAGAGGAAAAGAGATTTGTATTGGTCCTGGGGATCCAAAAAGGAGATGGAAATGGATGGTGTTGCTGTGTTGTTTTGCTGGTTTGTGCAATGAAAACCCACACAGGTGGAGAATGTACCCATTCCGTTTTGCCATTTCTGGATTAAATTCACTTCATTTCGGGTTAGTTCTTTACAGGTTGGGTGGTAGGTTTATATCTACCAGCTACAGGGAAATTATGTTGTTTTACAGAATGAAAAGATATCGTCTATCAGTGCTGTTCTCAGGGTAAGGTGGAAGAAAAAAAGCACAAATAAAATAAAAAGAGCCCAAATGAATGAGGTGTCTGGGACTAAACAATACACCTCATTATGCATTCTTTAAAAGCACTGAAGTTAAAGATCATCTGGCTTCTCTTGATTATTATTATTTTTACCTAAAAAAATGTGCTTTCTCTTGAAACTCAATGAAGATGAACACGTGAAAAATAGAAAATTACCAATTTAGCTTATGAAATAGGAATTTGGAACATAATGTGGTTTTGGAATGGTAATCTTTACATGCAGACTTAAGTCTGACATTGCTATTTTCTTTGAAAAGAACTCATAGAATGGTAGGTTCTACTGTTATCTTACACAGTTACAGAATAAGATTTTTAACATCGTATCTCTCCTTTCACCCTGGCTAAAAACTTACCCTCATTGGCAACTGTAGCTGCAATTTAGCGGGTTTTTCTCTAAATTCTTAAATTCACAAACTTAGTTTGATTTAATTTCACCAGTCCTCTTCCTTAAAGGGTGACTAAACCAGCAGAATATCCAAATCCATGCAATTAATTGTTGTCTCTTTCCCAATGGGATTACTATATGATATTACAGATTTAAAGTTACAAGTGGCTTAAAAATCTTACTTTAGCAAAGCTAAACATGAAAGTGTGAGTTTAGAACCTGAGCAAAAGTACCTGATGAAATTAGGTGTTTTAATTTCTTTGAATTTTGAGAGGAAATGTTGGTCAGAATGTTGCCGTGGTTGGACTTGTTTGTGCTGTAGAAGGAGAATGAGAGGACAACTGGGATTTGAAGAGTTTTGTGATACATATAAGGGAACTCTCTGATTTCTGGGAGCTCTGGGGAGAGAAATGAGTTATCAGTACTCATGGAGTAATTTCAATAGGTTTGGGCTTTTTGGGTGTGTTAGGGATTTTTTTTGCATACCTCAGCTAAAGCTTTGAAATTTCCACAGAGCATTGTTAAGAAAGAAGATGATTAATTATTTATTGTGGAGATAGGAGCAGAGTCTGCTTCCATCAGGATTCAGGGGAGGGGTATGGATTCAGGATTCAGTAGAGGGGTAAGCCCTGTAAGAGTCTTGTGTGGGTATGGGAGGGAGAAGCTGAATCATTATTAATTGCAAATTGATCAGGTTTTTGGTTTTTTTCCCCCCATGAATTATTCATGAACAGATCCAAACTTCTGTGAATATATTCAGTATTCACCTAACAGTTGGGATGAACAACTTTCAGAAACTAGTGATTGACAGTGAACCTTCTGGTACACTATTTAAACAATATTGATTCATGGGCTTGCTAATATGTTTGTCTTTATCGTAAAACTCGAGCAGACCCTCTCTGTTGGCAAAAGCACACAAAGAGCTGGTTGGGTGACCTCCCCACTCTGGCTAAAACACATTGTACTTCATCACACTGGAACATCTGCCCTCAAAATTTACACTGAAGTACAGAAAGATAAGATCATAATCGGGGAACCAGAGAGAATCCCAGTCTGCTCGGGGTTAAAAAGGGATCTGAAAGTTCATCTCATCCCACCCCCTGCCATGGGCAGGGACACCTTCCACCATCCCAGGTTGCTCCAATCCCCATCCAGCCTGGCCCTGGACACTTGCAGACATGGAGCAATGATGCTTGACTGAGCAGCCCCTCACATAGAATTTATACCCATACTGCAGATGGCAAAACTGCCCTCTTCTTGTCTTACTGTGAAGCAGGAGCTTTAAACACTGTATTCCTTGGTTTCTGCTCCTTAGGCTTTTCAAATCTTCATGCACTTTACAAAAACTATCAATTCAAACAGCACAGAACACTCACTAAAATACTCCAGGAATGAAACGCTGACTCAGATTCTTGCCTACTCCAGTGACAAGCAGTAAGACAAGTTTGTCTCTAAATTCAACTTTGCAGAATTTTATGCAGGTCTTCAGTGTTGGGGGCTTTTTTAGCCCCCAGCCTTTTGGATCCTTATACTGATTCTGAAACCAAAAAGTGAAAAAAAGTGAAGCAGAGTCCCTGCACTCAGGCAAAACCTCCAGCCCTTAGTGTTGTGTTGACTCAAACCATGCTGGAATTGTTGTCAGAGCTGCAGAGAGAAAATGTCCACAGAAAACGTGAATGCCAACACAAAACAAGGGTTTTAACAGGCAGATTGATAGGTTTCTCTAAGAAAGAGGAAAATAAAACCCCCAGCAGCTGGACTCTGTCTTACACCGAGTCCATAACTAGCTGAGTGCACAAAAGCTGTTTGTTTTATGGAAAGATTGTGTGTGTGAGAATAGAGTAAGGATCTGAGGACACGGCCAAGGACTCCAGAGTGGACTGAGGTGCCATGTGCTGGTGAAACACAGTGGGAAATCAGCTCCCAGCCTGCTTCCTGGAATGCCTTGCTGAACACAACAGCTTCAAACCAGCCTTTTGTCTCCCAGATAATCACAGAAATAGTGAAAAAATGAAGAGACTTTCATAATGTTGATTGAGTAGGATGCTCACCATGTATCTTAGGAATTAGGGTGGTATTAGAGGGAAAACAGCCTGCTGGTGTGAGATGATTTGCTTTTGAATATCTGACTTCTCCTCCAGCTCCTGAAGCTCCCAGTGCTCCTCAGCCCTCTGGCAGTGGGAGACCATTCCTTCCCTGTGTGCCTGTCAGGAATTCAAGATCTGATGGAGGGAGATGTGTGGGAAGCTTTGACAGAGCAGTTGATGCCTGTAGAAAGCAAATGTCTCTGGTGCAGAAAGTGGACTTGGCACCAGGGTGGTCACTGTCCCTCTGGAGTCCTCTGTCCAGCGGCTCTGAGGGGATGTGAGAGGCAGGAGAGCAGCAGCAGAGATGGTTTGCAGGGAAATTCAATTATTCTTGTTGCACTTCTGGACACAAGACAACTGAGGTTATCATATAAAAGCACTTCTTGGATAATGTGCAGAGCAAGGGTGGCCTCAGAAGAATGGTGAGGACAGAGAAGAATGGTGAGGACACAGAAGGGCACTGTGCTCAGATATTTGTTTTCTGTAAATTAACTAAACACCCTTTTGCATTTTGTAAAGGAAAATTAATATGCATAAAGAGTGCCTTGGTTAAGCCTGTATCTCCTCACTTTACTCTTCAAATTTAGTTGAAAACTTTACCCTTTCTCTTACCAAAAAATATCAAAACTTTTCCCAGTCGAGTCTTGAGTAAAGGCAACTGATTCAGAGGGGATGCAGCAAAGATCAGGACAAGCTAGAAAAGGGAAGTTCCATCTGACTGAGATGCCAGATTTGATGTATCTTCAGGTGTCAATTTCCTGGGGTTTTTGATGAGGTTTTATGGTTGTTTTCCATTCCCTTTCCTTAGTTTGTTTGTTTGTTTGTTCATTTTGTTTTGTTTTGTTTTGTTTTGTTTTGTTTTGTTTCTGAAGGAGATAGGACATAAACCAGAGAAATACCACAGATTTCCCTTTTTCTAGCTGCCATACTGCCAGACATTTTAAAATTATTTTGGATCATAAGTCCCAACATGAAGAGAAAACAAAAACAGTAAAGCTTAATGTGTACCTTCAGAAAAAATTAACTTAAAAGAAAATTTTAAAAAATTAAGTTCTGTTGATACATCATTACCAGGGGTGAATTTTACTTATCTGAATCAACCTGAGATGAATCTTTGTCCAATATTCCAAGAGCTTGCCTTTCTGGAAACAGAATTGTCTTCTCTATGTACCTCGCCATGCACAAATCTATGACATCTTCTATCAAGGCACAGATATGGGGACATGATTATTATCATGCGTGGAAAAATTACCTGGAAGTGGCATGCAGCAAAGGACAAACCACAGGGCTGCCATACGAGTTATCTTATATGGCAACAATGCAAATTATCTGACAACAAAAGAGCCTTGGAGTTGTGTGAGTGGACCCAAGGGCAGATATCTGCTCTCTTTGTATAAAAGGTGAAAATTTGGATAATTTTCCAGGAGAGAAAGCAGGAGCCCCACATGTGCCTGTGTGCAGGGGTTGCTGTTTACCTGCTGCACCCTGATTCTTTGGGAAGTGTTTTATTAGAATTAAAATTCCCAGTATTCTGTATTTTCTCATTTCATCAAATCCCATTTCCAGTGTTCCGCTAATGTCACACGCTAAACCCGGAGCACCTTTGATCTCATTCTAAGCCCTGGAATAACGAGGAGACATCAGTCAGCCCAGCTTTGCTTTAAAGGAGATAGCACACAGTACCTGTGCTCAGTGTCATAATGCTCACAAAATATGAATGAAAAATCATTTACCTCTTCCCCATTATTATTTGTCAAAAGCTTGCCCGCATAGCGAAGCTTTAGGAAAATATCTTTAATTGTATTTTGCACCCAGCACTTCTTGTTTTGAACCTCTGGCTTTTTTAAGTTCTCATTCACCATATATTATAATCATAATAATCATCGTAATAATAATAATAATTACGAACTGAAAATTTCTCTGAATGGTAAATTTTAGCCTCCTGGGACTGTCAATTGTGGATGGGCTCGTGATTGATCAGAATATTACACAATGGCGTGGTGTAATTCTTTAGTGTGATGTTGTAAAATGGAGTATTGCTTCTGTTATTTTATCCAGTTTGCTTTTATATGACAGGGTTTATTGTGCGTTATGTTGTAGCTCATTCCTCTGTTCACAATGCCTACTGATGTGTAATTATGACTTGTCTGAACTGTAAGAAGGAGCAGTAAGTGAAAGAAAATCTGCAAGCACACTTGATTTATGAGCCCTGATACTATATTACAGTCCTAATCTGCCTGCTTAACTTAGCTTCAGGCAAACTTACTGTATAACATGCTTACGATTAGCACTGCAGCAAGTTGTAGAAGATTTACTCTGTTGGAGCTATGAGACTTTTTTTTTTTTTTTAAATGATTTAGTCATTATTTCAGTTACAGGTATGGCAATAAATTATTCCCCATATAAAGACCCTGTGTCAAGGAACAGCAATTGCTAAAAGGCTTTTTATACAGTAACAAAGAACAGTGCTTGGAGTGTTTTCCTCGCACAAAACATCTTAATGTTATTGGTCATTTTTTTATGATGAAACTTCTTTACACATTCTTCTCACATTCATACAATTTGTTTTATTATACTGCAGCTTTTGTAGCTCAGTACAATCTGCTTATTATAAGAATGTCTATTTGGACCCAGTGAATCTCATATTTTCAATAGTGGCCCAAAATAGAAATTACTATGGATGTGCAAATGAAAAGAAGGCCATAAAGCAATGACCTAATGTCAGGAAGAAAAGATGTAAGGAGATTTGCATTTTTTTTTAATCACCATTCATGAAGACAGATGCATTCGTTCACTCCTGGTGAAACTATAGCATATTCAGAGCTGCCACTTTGGGTAAACTAGAGGGGCACATTATTACCCTCAAATAATAAGGATCAGTGTTGATCATTCAGGGCCTGGTTTGGGGCTCATTGAAATCACTGCCTGGCTTGCCATTTGACTTCCCTGGAATCCCTATTATACAGTATTCACTGGCAAATAAGCAAGGGATCTAAAGCTTGATCCAGGGAAAGGCTCCCATCAGTTAAATGGGTGGC
Source organism: Sturnus vulgaris (assembly GCF_052056855.1). NCBI lineage: Eukaryota > Metazoa > Chordata > Aves > Passeriformes > Sturnidae > Sturnus > Sturnus vulgaris. The sequence goes on along the minus strand of NC_142249.1, from coordinate 38,962,840 downwards.
AATCATTCTTTTATTTTTCTTTTTTTTTGCTGAACAGAACTGCCTTGCTTGAGTCAAGATAGGTGTTCTCATCAGGATTTTCTAACTGGTCCTTAGAATGTTGTTTCTTCCTGGGGTTTATTAGGAGTAGTTTTCCTTTTTTTTGTTTTTTTTTTTTTTTTTTTTTTTTAAGGGAAAAATTATATCATAGAAGTGATAACCAGATGAGATGAACTAATACAAAATATGCATCTACAGTGGATGAAATGCTAATGAAATAGCACCATGAGAACGATTTCTAGGCAAACTTTCCTTTGGTTTTCTTTTTTTTTTTATTTATTACCTTTTTTCTTCATTAACACTGACACTGTGAATTCTACTTTTCTCCTTTGAAAACACCTCCTTACACCTGCCTAGAAGACTGATTGTGATTGCCAGTGAAAGAAGGACATTCCAAGAGAGACTGCACTCTCTAAGTTATTTGGTGTTTGGGGCATTGCAATAGCAAAGCAGAAAGGTTTCTGAAGGGTGCTATGGAACTGCAATCGTATATGAACAGTGGACAATAACATCCTTTAATTAGGAACAACAGTATTTTCTAGCTTATACTGCTTCAGTGAAGTTACCATAAACAATGAGCTTTTTATAGTATAACAATAAAGCCTTTTAATTTCTTGAGTTTTATCTTCTTTAAAAAAAAAAAAGGACCTTTGTTACACATTATAGAGTCACCAAGGAGTTGGCTTTCCTACAGCTGGGCTCACAAATGTGATCCTGAGCAGAAAACCAGAGCTGGAAGTGGAGATGTGTGGTGACCACGACCCATTGCCATCATTTTCCATAATGTCCTTTGGTAACACAGGCCATTTGCAAGGGCAGAACTCACAGCCTGGGTCTCCAAGTGATGGTCATCATGTTACAGCCATCATCTGCAAGTATTTGTTGATGCTATTGACTGAACAAAAGGTTTATGAGGCAGAAGATGTATTTTTCTAAATGCTGCTGTGCTACCTATAACCTAATTAACTTTACTTTAGCCAGCTGAGTGTACCTGGAAACCAAATATATCATGTGGCAATTAGCTTTCCTCCTTCTGGCTTAGTACACTTAAGTTGTTTATTGAAAAGGTTAAATATTGATTGAAAATGGATAATAGAACCATATTACAGTTGTATGCTAAATGGCAGAAGTTGCCTGTAAAACATTTCCAGTTACCCCACAGTAATGCAGTTAGAGAGCAGCAATCTGCTGCTGAAGCACCCAGGCAAAAAAAAAAAAAAAAAGAAAAAGAAAAAAAAAAAAGAAAAAAATAATAATTCAGGGACAAATATAAATCACCCACAACGCAGCCGTTCTTATCGGCACGCTGAATTCACACAAACACGTTGGGAAGTTCAGTCATTAATTATCACGATGTTGAAATAATATAATAAAAATAATAATTGCTTGTGAAGCGATCTGTTGCCTCCCTCCTCCTCCTCCTCCAACGGAGGCTCCTCTCTGTCTCTCCCTTTCTCCCTTGCCATGGGAAGCCACACAGACAAAGTATCAAGTGATCACATAGCATGAACTACAGCCTGAGGCAAAGCTTGTTATTTTACTTGAAACGGTGATGCATTTAGGACCCAGAAACTGTCAATAATTTTTTCTGACTTCCAGAGGATAAAAATTCCAATTACAGGAACTTTACTGTGAAGCTGCATAGTCCAGTGCCACATATAAATATTACAAAACATCCTTAGCACCTATCACCTCAGTTTTATCTGTAGTTTAGATCAAAATTGTGTGGATCTGTGAGATTAAGCTGATTTAGTCTAATTATTGCTTGTTCTGAAAAGTGGAAAATGTATCTTGAAAAAAGCTGGTTGAAGCGGGCTCTGTGGACAATAACACAATTTGACTTGGCATCATTCAGCTAGTTGGCTTCAATAAGTCTGAGAATATACATTCAAGGGCCTTTGGCCATTTTTCTCCCTATATTTTTTTTCTATAAAACATGGGTTTAAGTTTCCTAAGTTTTCATAGCAAAGACCTTTTCTGAAGGAATGTGTTGAGGAAGTGTTTTTTAGGCTCGGTCCCTTCATTTCTGGGATGTGGGAGATGAATTCAAATGTGTAGAGAAGTGTGCAGAAAAAAAAAAATAATCTGTTCTTGTGCTCTACCCCCGGGGAATCATAGTGGAGATTAAAAAATAGACAGAGGAAGCGTGAAAAAATTAACCTTGCAGAGTATGTCCTCAGTGAGGGGCCACGGGGAGGTTCAGTGGCGGGGTGGGATGGGAGGAGAAACCACATGGAAATCCTTGGGAAATGGAGGTTGGAGATGGAGCTTTGAATGCAAAGCTCGGGTGGTTTTCTGCTCACCTGCGAGGAGCTCAGCCCTCTGTCCTCACCTCGCAGCAGCAATGCACGCCAACGTTATTCCTGGTGCTCTCCCACCACGCTTTCCCATCTGTGCCACTCCTGGGGAGTGAGAAAGTGATGATATAACTCGGTTTAATACCACAATAATATAACCACACCAGAGAGAGTTCCTCCCACTCTGCTCTTCTCCACCTTCTCCTCCATCAGCTGGGGATTTACATCTCTGACTCTCATCTTTATATATAAGGTCTTATTTTTTTTCCCTCTCTCTTTTATTTTTTTTTATTTTATTTTTTCCCCCACTTTTTCTTTTAAATAACACTGCTGTTCTCACGTGGCATTATTGGTTGTTAATAGCCCCGTGCCAATACATCTCTCGGGGATGGACAGATGCACACACAAGGCTGCACAAGGCATAGCTAACAAATGTGTTTATTATTGACAGAATAAGAACTGCCACGCTGGAAGATTAAAAGTTGACTGCCTGAGGTTCCCCCCTCCGGTTAACAGTTCACAGCTTTGTTATTTCAGGTCAGAGACAAACTAAGCCTAAAGATGTAAAGCAGAGTGTGAGTGGACAGGGAGGTGAGGCTGCAGCAACAGCAATACAGGATTAGTTCTGCTCGTTGTCTTGCTAGTTTTGTAAAGGCACCCTGGGATGAAATTATGATAAAAATGTTTTCCACAATATAGTGTTTTCTGAAAATCTCATACTCGTTACCCAGTGTTTTCAGGTATAAATATTAAATACATAATTGCACAGTATTTCCTTCTGCTTAGTAACTGAATTGTTGTAGCTGTGTAGGTGTAAGAGTGTACAAGAGACACAGTTTGTAGGGGCAAACAATACCTCAGCACTATATTTGCTGTTAACATTCTTTATTTTAGCATGAGGTGGGTTGGTTGGTTGGTTGTTTTGTTGTGGCTCCCTATTTTTTCTTTGGATCCAATTTACCTTGGATGCCTTAGCATTATATACAAATAACTACATATGATTACTGCAACATCTTCTGTTCATTTGGCTCTGTGAAAGTAGATGGTGTATATTTACAAAAGGTTCCCAAACCAGTAATTACCTGTGGAGGCAAGATTAAAGTGGCTTTTATCATTTAATATTTCTTTTCCCTGCAGTTCCAAATCAAAGTTTAATTGAAATAATATTCAGACATATCCGCTAGTGTTGCAAAAAAATAACAAAAATCTTTGTAGTGTGAGAGAGACACAAAATAATGCACCAGTTGTACAATCAGGTGCTGAAATCCAAATATTAATAGGAAGAGACAAAAGGACATGTAAGATGTATGAGCTTTGATACACAGGTTGAGCTTTTATGTTTGTTCAGGAAATTATTTTAGCAGTTTTCTTGTATTGTTTGGAAACCTTGGCATTTGGGGAGGTACTGAGATCTGTGCATTTTAATTTTTCACAAGGAGTAGAACAGCTTCAGAGCCATCAGAAATGCTGTGCATTTTATTTTTCATACGGCTGCTAAAAAGGTGTTTTCAACACGGTTAATTATTAATCTTTCCTCGTGTATAATGGCATTATCTTAAAAAAAAAAAAAAAAAAAAGAAAGAAAAAAAAGAAAAAGGAAAAGGGAATAGAATGTTTTTCTATGTTATCTCCTTGGTTGGTTGGTTTGGGTAATGAGGATCCAAAATGAACCTCCTGCAATTTTATACCTTATTGAGCCTAAACCTCGATGTTGCGCGAAATATTTCGAAAGCCTCCCTCCATCCAACTATAATGCTGCTGAAATATGTTGGGCAACACGTCCCCTACCTTCCTGCCTCCTGCCAAATGAACTGCAGCATTCCAATATGGTGCCACATGTGCATGGAAGCCCGTAGCACTTCTAACAGGTGCTGCCGGAACGCGCTCGACAGAGATATCGGCGGGAAGGTCATCTGCGACAGCAAACACCCAAAATATCCGTGCAAGGTTACAACAAACACCCAAAACACCAGTGCAGGGCTACCTCTGCACTGCCAGCGTGCTGCAGCACCAAAGAAAAGGTGCTGTGTTATTTTCCTGGGGGAGGAAATAATGCTTTGGGAGGAAGGTTTGGGGTGAAGTTCGCGAGGATGTACGAGGGAGAGCTGGAAAACGTGAGAAGTGATAAAAGGGATTATGACACCCTCAGAAGGGCATCTCTTTGAATTGAACAAATTGGACAGAGAATGAGTTGCTGCTCTGCATCTTCTTGCATGACAATTTGTTTCCTACAAGATAACAGAGTTAAAAACATAAAATACTGAAGCAACATAAAATACAGTAGAAACATAAAGTACAAACCGTATCCTGGCCATAGAGAGTGGTGGAGCTTAGGCTCTTTTATGAGGGCAAAGGTATTTTTTAGGATTCTTATTGCATTTTGCACTTATTGCTGTGTTTTCAGGCTGGGAAAAAAGCCCCCAAACACGACCCAACAAACATTGCCTCTGTTCAGGCTGGGACTCCGGCAATCTGTCCTCTGCATCGTTCTTGGCCTTTGTCTGACATTTATGGTCTTGTGTTTATCATTGTGAGCAGAGACCCAGTTTGCTCCCTCTCCTCTCCCCACCGCTCCTAACGTGGCATCTGAAGCTGTTAAAATTATAATTAACGGGGCTGCATTTCCCTGGGATTGATTCCCACGAAGGGGCTTTAGCAGATTTCCCTGCAAACTGCTACCGTGCAGCCCAACAATGCATGGAGACACTTTATATCTTATTTGTGCTTAAAAGTCAGATATTTTGTTCTGGATAAACTTCAGAAATGCTCTTCAATTCTCAGTGAGGCAAGCATTTCAATTTTCTGCAATATTAGCAGGGGTAACTAATGATGGCTAATTTTTGCCTGTAGTATTTCCCTCAATCTGCTCGTGCACTTTCAGTTACTCTGGCAGCAGCAGCATTTGTACATTTTCTGGTCACTAAACACTCAAGTACAATTGTAAGTGATCAGTTTACAGTTGGCCAACAAAAGAGCTGCGGGAATGTCTACAAGAAAAAGAAATTTGAATAAATATGCATGTGTATAGCCCATATTCTGTGGGCAAGAGAGAAGGACAGAGGACAACTCAAATATACTTTAGCAATATCAAAATATATTTTGAAAAAAAAGATCATGTATTTATCCTGCTTTAAGAATGTCCAGGATAAATCCAAACAACATAAATTTTGAAAATACATTAGCATGTTTCTTCATGTTGAAAATAAAACCTTTTCATCTTTTTTGTCTCTGATTATTATTTCTTTCATTTTTTAAAAAAATATGTTCAAACTATAGGTTTAAGACAGAGACAATTTGATTTATACATCAGAATAACACCACCCTAGGAATGCATTTGAAAGGTATCTAGTTTGAAGAGAATAATGAAGACAGAAAGAGATAAGAAGATAACATTTTAAAAACACACAATTGTAAAACTGGATGAGAGTCCTTTCACTGATAATACCTCAAAAGTGGGAGGCTTCAATATAATTTGTTAATATCTCCAACTCCTGGGCTATACAGAAGAACTGAACATAAATGGCAAGGAAATATTGTTAATGAAGAGGCAGCTCACTTGTGCCCTTACTAATTAATATTTTCCTTTGAAATTTAATTATTGTTTAGCATTTTGGACGGTGCTGTTTGTGGTGGAGTGGCAAGAACAGTTCAAATTAAATCAGAACTCTGTGGAGACAGTTCAACAGCTCGTGTCACAGGGAAGCTTTCGTTAGAAATCTCACATCCTGCAGAAGATATTTCTCTGTTTTGCTGTGAAGAGGTGTCATCGTTCGTGACACCGCTCCACAGACATAATGCCACAGAAACAGGGGAATGCACTGTGGGATTTGCATGTTTTATAATAAAATCATCTGAAATGCAGGAAACCTGCCCAGCTCCGTGCCTCGATCAGATCAGATCAACGTGCACTAAAAGGGAAATCCGTCACATCAAGTATCAGAATATTAAAGGGTAAATTATGGCTTTTGCAGCGGCAGCCTCACGGGGCTGGGGGGAGAGGGGCAGTGCTGGAGGCTCTGCAAAGTGCTGAGGTGCTCAGATATCCTCCAGGAACACTGGCAAAGGCACTTAGGAGCAGCATCTCTCCAGCACAGAGATGCTGAAAGAGATACTTCTGCTCAGCACCTCCTTCCTGGAGCTGGATTCCACTGGCAGAATTTGGATCCCGAGTCTTTCCTCGTTCACTCATGGCCAGGGGGGTGATTGCAGTGTCAGTCGTTATTACTCCCCCTTATAAGTGTGCAGGATATTCCTCTGCCCATCCTTCCTGTCCCTGTCTCAGGGCATCAGGAGACACAAACACAGGCTGCTGCCCCTGCCCCTGCCAGCCATGATCCTGTGTGCTCTGAAAATTCCTCTTCTCCCCCTCTCTGCCACCTCCAATAGCTTCTGAGTGCAGGAAAGACATCCTGACGGCGTGGATTCGGAAAGGCAGGAGGCAGAATGTTTTGCTTTCATCATCTATTGTTGTGAATAAAAGCCACCACGTCTGATCCATAGTGTCAAGGCCATAACCTCAACGGGTAAATCCGTGTAGGTTCACAGAACTGGGGCTGCAGCCATGTCTAGCAGCTGGTCCTGCCTTCCTTTCCCACCTCTTGATGCAGATGACTCTGATTTCCTGCTGAAATTGCAGAAAAAAGGTGGGAATTTAGTGCTTTAAGCACTGCAAACATGCACATATGTGTGTTAGGGATGAGAGAAATGAATCATAGGTTCTCAGAATGGTTTGGGTTGGAAGGGACTGGAAATATCTTCTTGTGTCACCCCCTGCCATGGGCAGGGACAGCTCCCACTATCCCAGGTTGCTCCAAACCCTGTCCAACCTGGCCTTGGACACTTCCAGGGATCCAGGGGCAGCCACAGCTGCTCTGGGCACCCTGTGCCAGGGCCTGCCCACCCTCCCAGCCAGGAATTCCTTCCCAATATCCCACCTTATCCTTTATCTGGACCCACTCCAACAGTCATACCATGAAGCATCAGTAGTTTCAGCCTCTCCTATAAAGCAGGGCAATGTTATAGATGACACTAAAGGTGCCAAAAGTATTTGGAGGTAAATCTTCCCTTACTCTTAGAAGTCAGTTTGCTCTGGGAACTTTGAGAGCTCTGGCCATCCGTGCCACAAGAACTGGCAGAGCTGAGATCACCCCAGACCTCCTGACTCCAGCCCACTGCCTCCACCCGCAGCACCAGGATTTGCTGTTAAATCCCAGCTTCACAAACGAGCTGTTCATTTGGGATATAATGCAGGATCTATCTTTGGGTGTATTTCCATGCATTGTTCAAAGAGTTGCAGCCCAGTCAGCACGTTTGAGTGAAACACAAAGTTGTTCCTAATCTGATGAGGGAATTTTTCTGTCGAAGCCCAGGCCAGAGATTCTGGTGAGTCACCAGAAAGTGCTTCTCTCAGCAGCAATAATTCACCCTTAGCCATTGTTTTGGAACACATGGCACTACAAGAAAATGAGAACCATCATTTTAACTCCATATATTTTTACTGAGTTAAGTTCTCTTGCATGTTTTCAGTCATGACTCTTGGAAATGTGAGCAAGTGTTGTGTTGGTGCCAATTCTGTGAATCCTGTATCTCAATCAACCTGGAAGTACAAAGATATTATTTGTCCTTTCTAGGAAAAAAAATCAAAAGTAATTGTGGAACCTTATATAAAATCAGAATTCAGATTTAATTTGGAGAAACAGTGAGAGATCTGTGAGCTTACCTAGAGCCCTTGAATCCAAAAGCCCATCAAGTAGGTTTTCTTTAGACATCTTCAGAAGCTCACTGGGGTTCAGAGAAGGAGAATGGATGAATATATGTTAATGCTTGCAATTCTTGGATTTGGTTGGAAACACAAAATTGTCAGAAACAAAGCAAAAAAAAAAGCACGAAAATGTCAGAACCTCAGACTGGCTGGACTTTAAAAATATTTGAAGTTCGGGAGGTTGGTTGTGCTTTACAACAACAGCTCAGTTGCTGATTTTAGCTCAGTTGGGAAGGATGAGAATATTTGCAGATGAATTTTTTGTTGTGATGAACTCAGGAATTCCTTGCCCAAATGGCTGGAGCAAACCTAAGGGAAGGACAGCTCCATGTAGATCCAAGAGCAGATGTCCCTCTGTGGCTCCAACCTGAGAAGGAAAAAGATCTTCCTTCAAAAAGATCTTCCTTCCTCTGTCACAGAATATTTCCCTCACTTATTTCCACTTGACCCAAGGAATAGAAAGAGGTCAGATCCATGAAAAACTGCCCTGGATCAATCAGCAGATGAAATCTGTGATGAGGAAAAGATCTAGATATGAGAAGATGAGAAGCTGCAAGACTGTCTTGTCCCACTGGCTCATCTTCCAGCATCATTCACAGGAATCAAAAGTTAGCTAATGGAATAGGAATGATATTGTGGAATAATGATATTACTGGAAGTTGACTCCAGTTTGAAATTCCCACAGTACACTTTCAGTTTCCCTGGGCCAGAAGAAACCCATAGAATATATAAATTCTCTTCCTAAGGAAACAAAATCAATTAAAAGCAGACCTTTAAAATCAGAACAAGTGTTTAAAAAGAAATTAAAATCTTCTTTTATCTATTTCCAGCTTATAGGTCAGCACTTCCAAATCAGTTGAACATCACTGTACATTGGATATAGCATAATGTATGTAAATAGCTTGGCAATTGGAATGAAGGGAAATGCTAATATTTGGTGATGTTACAATTGCTATTTTTTAAGGTTTCTCATAATAGAATTGTACATTTGCCTTTCAAAAATATCAGTAAAAGGACCATAGGAAAAGCTATATAAATAGGGTTTTTTAGAGGTCTTTCTTATAGCATATTTAGAATTTTGACATAATTTGAAATTTGTTCTTTTTTATTTATTTCTTTGGGTTTTTTTTCCCTTGTCTCTATTGTTGTTTTATGCTTGATGGTTGATTTGCACATAAATTCCTTCTGCTATGTTGAAAGTCACACAGGATCCGGCCCTTAGGGGAAATATTCACAAGAGATTTGGTAAAATATTGGTTTATATTTAACGGATTTTTCCACAGCAGCAAAGAAATACTATATCGTTATGGTCATTTTAATTTTCTCCATTATATAATTAATAAATATGGGGGGAAAATGAGATCTTCAAATTTAGCTCATCAAACAATAAATGTTTCTGAAAATCTTAGAAGAGAAGAAACTTATTTAATTTTTTTAATACATAAGTTAATCAAAACAGCATTCTGAAAATAAAAATAAATACTGAAGTTGTTGCCCAACCAGGTATACCTTTTCTTGTCTGAATATTTATTCTTGCAGTGACAGAAGAGAATTTAATTGTTGATGGAATAAAAAAAAAAAAACAAAAAACAAAACAAAAAACCGCAAAACAAAACAAAAAACCGCTAAACAAAACAAAAAACTGAAAAACAAAACAAAAACAAACAAACAAAAAAACCCAAAACCAAACCAAACCAAACCAAAAAAAACCAAACCAACCAACCAACCAACCAAACAAACAAAAAAATCCCACAAAACAAAAAAAAACTTCAAAAAACAAAAACCAAGGAAATAAAACTAATGCCAAAATTTGCATTTACAGTATTTCTGGTGCCTTTAGTGTGGGAGGCCCTATGCTCTGCTTTGAGAACACATGTGGGCATGATATCTAACACAAAAAATATTATTAAAAGGTGAATATAGTGAAAAGAGAATTATTTTTTATTATTTATTTTATTTTTGTTGTGATTACTGCTCTGTAATCAGAGATTCAGCTGCCTATCAGAAAATCTGAGGTATCTATTTCATAGGGACTTTAAGCCACCAAATACCTCAAATAAATGAGGATTTTTCTGAAGCTGAAGGCTACTCAGAAGGATAGACAGGGATTTCCAAGTGTCTCCTATCCAAACGAACTGCTTTTACAATAAAAAAAAATGCTACTTTTAATGGAAATTTAATCCTTCTTTTCAGAATATGATTTTTTTTTGGAGGGGGAGGAAGTAGAGAAGAAACTTTAGACAAAAGTACCAAAACAACCAAGCCACAAAAATCAGGATTCCCTCTTACATTCAGGCTGCAAACATATCTGCATTGGCTTTTAGTTGGAAAGTAATCTGGCATATAGAAACCAATAAATGGTGGGTGTCCAGTGGCTTCCACCTGTTAAAGACTTGCAAGACAGCAGTAGCCTTTTCAAAGCCATTAATAATTCAGAAGGTCAATATCTAAACAGATATATTGAATTACACTCTGTATCATTATAATAGCCAGACTTTTTGTATCACAGGTGATTTTTTTTTCTTCCATTTGACCCTTTCAAACTAATTAAAATACACAGTTTATTTTTTTATAATGTTAAGGATACTATTGTGCTGTTTATCCCAGTTGTTACACTCCTCAAAATGGATTTTAAAAAGACACTACACACTGCAGCAAAGTGTATATTGATTTTTATTAACTTTGCAGCTCCAGTCACTCAACAAAACTCCCCAAACACCAGAAAATCAAAAAAGTTAACCCAAAAGTCTTTTTCAAAGAGTATTTTCACAACAGTGAGAATATTTCACCACGGTAATTTTTTTTCTTCTTCAGATTATTATCAATTTATGTGAGTTTAGAGATATAAAATGTATAGAAACATTAGAAATTCAGTGTTTGTGCTCTGCAGTGATCTGCAATATTTCAATATTACAATCATTTAATTGCTGAACAGGTTAAAAATAAAGCAGTGCATTCATTTGCTGTTATGCATTTCCCCCTTATGTTTTAAAATCCATAGTAATATCAAATTCCAAAGCCATGAAATCTGCTGTCGGCGTCTCCCATTGACATTTTCTGTTTGTGTAGAGGAAAATCAGGTCAAACCAAGCCACTAACAGCATCACAGCCCTGTTTCTGCAAAATATTTTGTCACTACAGAATGTGGTGATTTCGGTGCATGTGTTCCAGTTTTCTGAATTTAGTGATTGATCTCAGGGTGTTTGAGAGCTGAATCTTTGCTGTCTGAGACCTTAAAAAACACTGACTGTAAAGGTTTAATCCAAACCCCGTTGCCTTCACTGGTAATAGAATCAGACCCTAAATACACATCACATAAAGTTGAGTGACTTATGTCAACAGGGAGGGATTCCTGATAGTCTTCAAAATAACAGAGAAGCACAAACGCTGAAATTTAAGGAAAAAATTAAATTAAATTCTCTTCTAGTCAAAACTGCAATTGTAGTATGAAGTTCCTTCAAAATCAACTCATTTTCCTTTTCAGCTAACTTATTTGGTTTAATTAGCAGCAAACACTCCATTGATTCTTGTCCAACAAAGGAAAATTCCATAGTTCAAATCTCTCTGAAGGAAAATCCCATTCATTTAAATATAGGAATTACAGTTGCAAAACGAAGCAATTTTCCTTAACAATCTGTGAGCCAAAAACTCCTTATTGCAAGTTAAACTGCCTTTGAGTGGAAGATTATTTTTCCCAAACCATTATGCCTGTTAGCCAGGAATAGACATAGAAATTTCCTTTGGAAACTACCTTCTAAAGGGGCAGTGAAAAATCCATTATGATGATGATGGCTATTATTCATAATATTAATAGTAATAGTAATAGTAAGAAGGAGCTATTCTGATTTTGCTAAACAGGAAAAATGTTGGATCTAAAAATATACAAGGGCATCAGCTCTGTGCTTTTGGAAGGTGGAGAGAATGGGCAGTAGGGAGGTGAAGTCAGACACCACAACTTTGCATGTATTCTGTGATTCAGGTCATGGATTAAAGTGGATAAAAAGGCTGAAGACAAGAAATGTTCCTGTTTCCCTGCTCTGCTCAGCCCATCACATGTGTGACATGTAAATCCAAACCCAAACTCTCACCGACCAGCCAGCCCGAGTACAGTATGTGACACTTTCTCAGATTCCTACTGACACGCAGATATTGCCAAAAATATCATGTCCGACTTTGCACAAAGCTCCACAGGCACAGAAATATTTATTATAAAACATTTGTCTTCAGAGGAGAATGCTGGGCTCCAGGAGAGAGGGGTTTTTATGGTCCAGATCTCCCTGTCAAAGATTACGCCGTCTCACAAAACGTGTGCTGAGCCTCTTTGGCAAAGCCCTTTTCCCTTAATATTTGATGTTTGCTTAGTTTTGTTTGTTTGCTTGGTTTTATTGCTGTCAGTGTTATTTCTGGTGACTACATGACTCAGAGGGACTAGAAATAAAATTAGAGACTTTCACCTCTAGGTCAACAGTTTCATTCTGGCCCAGAATACCGGGACCTATGTAAAATAACTCATTGATCTCACTCCAGTTCCCAGTTGGCAAGTGTGCATATCACAAACTCTATCATTAAAAAGGGCAATAAATTGTCATCCTTTGCAGCAGTCCCAGAAGTGAGCTCAGTGTTTGCATTGGCCTTGCTGCTGCATCACCCTGTCCAGGAGGGTGTGTGAGGAGCTGGGGGGGTCCTGGAGGTGGCTTTTTCCTTTCTCCTTCCTGCTCTCCCTGCTGGAAAATAAAACAGGGGGCTGGATTTTGCAGTGCAGCCTCTCAAATCAGACAGACACCCTTCAGCCAGGTAGTCAGATGTAATTTCATAACCATACACTGCTTGCTAGCCAAGGCATTGTTTTCCAGAAGATGCGACCTTGATCTGCATCAGGTTTCTTCTCTCCCCGCTAGACACCATTTTCGTTTCTTCCTAATCACAGGGGTTCCAAATAAATTGCCAAATTCATGGAGGAAAAAGTGTGCAGAAACACAAAGAATTGGGTAGCTCCATCTTTAAAATTACCTGTTTGACCTGCTGCTCCCAGAGCCCAGCTCTGAGATAACAGCTCTCTCCCCCACTGAGATCAGAGCCTGGATCTCTTTCCTCAAAAGAAACACAGACAAAAAATTGCATCACTGTGATCTATAGCAGTAACAAATACTCCTGGTTCTACAGAAAGATTGAGGGTGTGAGAGCTATTATATTTAATTTTTGGCATTATTATTGATCCTAACAGGTGTTTTGACCTGAAGACCCCCATGGCTTCCAGGAGTCTGCACAAACGCTCAGTTTAAACTACAACAGAGATGTCACTGGTGTTCACTTAAGAGCCATCCAACCTTTTTTGTAGATCCCTGGGTACCTGTAATCCTCCATTCTCCAGCCCATCACAAAAGCAGGAGTATTTAGCCCAGGATCTCAGCAGCACAACGGGGTTAATTTATTTCTCTTCCCTCTCCATGCTGCAGGTTCATAATCACTTTCCCCTCGTGTTAGTGCGTGGCTGTGGCATTGTGCAGGTATGACTGAGTCCTCTCTGCTCCCACTGGATCTGGGATCGTTTGTCTTCCGTGATCCAGGCTGGCTGCACCACACGACAGCACACAGTGACAGTAATTTGCACTGATCTGCCCCCACTGCTAGTCCTGCTGCTACAAATAGCAATTGATTATAATGCTGTAGTGTTATTGACTGTCACTATGAACACAAGCTTTATTTCATTTTTAAAGTAACACGCCGCAGATTTACTTAACAGACGTGGTGCAGTAACAGCAATAAAAAAAATAAAATTAAAAAAAAAAAGGGAACAAAATCAAAACAATTTGAGGCAGGGAGGAGGAAGAGGCAGCATTGCATAAAACACCGGGAAAATTAATTAATGTTTCCAGATGATTATGATACTGCAGATGAGCAGAAAAGCTGTAGAGGATGTGAAGGGATGAATCTGTTGGTATTTCAGAGAAACAATGCCGGTTTACATCACCTGAGGATCTTGCCTGAAGCATTCAGGTTGTGGAATCTCTCAAATCCATCAGAATGTAGAAAAAAAAAAGAGCCTATAACAATCATCATTATTGTTATTGTCAAAATCTGATTCAGCTGAGGCAGCAGAATGAATTAATGCTGCAATGGATTTGCTCCTTCCTCTGCTTCTCCCTCCCCTCAGTTCAGGATAGAGTTTTTGATCCAGGTTGTTAAAAGAGATCCTATTTCATACATCCCTACGTTCTCTTTCTGAATCTTATGTTCTTAGAGCATTAATCTGCAGGATTGTCCCTAGAGTCCATTTGAGATGGGCACAGAAATTTAGTTCAGGTAATTATCCTTTCTTTTCAAGTGAATTAAGAATCCAGGAATTCCTGCTTATCTGACAGAAGTGTAGATTTCCTTCCTTAATGCCTGTCACCTGCAAGACAAGTCACACAGGTAAATCTCAAACTGTGCCTTTGTGCCCCATCTAAAGTGGATTTTGGATGTCTCTGCGGAGTAATGCTCCAAGGATGTTATAGTTCAGAGAAAATGGTAATGTCTGTGTATAAAATGTGAATTACTTTAATAGGCTTTGGCAGCACAAGTCTCAACAAGACGATCCACCCCTGCTAATCTAGAGCATACGGGTTTTCTCCTCTTCTTCTTTTTTTTTTTTTTTTTTTTTTTAAAGTCTGAATATAATTTCTCAAAGCTGCAATTTATAATGCAAACGTTTTACCTTCATTAAGGAGGGGAAGAAAGCTTCTAAGCCACTCTATTGAGCTGTTGGAGAATGTCTTTCATTGAAATTCTGATATAGAGATAGGCACAATCCATCTGCTTTGCATACCTTTGCCCTTTAAACCAGTATTTGTGATATGAAGAAGCATGCAGCTTGCAGAGTAGCTGGTAAGTCTCCTGTCCATGATTTTTTTAGGTTTTTTTGCCTTTATTTTTCCTTTTTTTTTTTTTTTTTTTTTGTGTATGTGCAAAGTCAGACTTGTTTCCTCTTCCCTCCTTTAGGCAAGACAGCTTCTATATCCTCAAAAAACTGTGTGTGGAATCACTGATGGGTGCTGGTGATGTTGCTTACAACAGTATTGAATATGGAAGATCTATCCTATTTTGTGTTTTAGGTTCACTTATCCATTTTATGTGTCTTCATTTAAGACAAATTGGATAAAAATTTACTGTTCTATTAAAAAATGAGAGAATAGGAATGGCTGCAGCTCAGATGGTTCACTAATCCAAAGTCAGCTTTTAGGGATTTTTCGTGGGGTTTTGTTGCTGTTTCTTTGTGATTTACTTTTTACTTTTTAATGCTTTGATTAAGATGAAGCAGTGATTTTGTGGTATATAGTAGTGAACACAAAATCCACAATTCATTCCTTGAATGTCTATTGCTCCCTGTGGCCCATGGGGCTCCTACAAGAGCAGATCACAGGATCCTGCAGAAGACGTCCTTGCTCCCATCCTAAACTGAGGAGCAAATCTTTATGCAGCTGTAAGCCAGCCAAAACCATAGAAAATTTCATGGTCCTGCCTTTTAAAGAATTACTTCTTGCCACTGTAATATGGTGAAAGTGGGTGGAGGGGGGCAGGAAACCTGCATTTGAGGGCTTTTCCTTATATATGCATTTCAAATGAAGGGATCTTTTTTAAAAAGAAAATTACAGGTATCACTCGTTTTACAACTCTTCCACAGCTCAAAGCTTAAGCAGCTATGTATTTATCAATTAGCATTATTTTCTATCCCTGTCTGACTCTCTATATTGTTGTAACTCCATCAAATAGTAATTTGCTTTTTTTATGGTAATAATCCCTTCAAATTCACTCCTTTCATCTGGATCCCTGTATGTTATTTGTTGTTCTGCTAAATCCCTATTACAGAGGCCTAGGAGTTCCAACAGCCTGATGAATAATTAGAAATGTTTTATCCCTAAGCTTCAAAAGGGTGCTAGAAATAATTATAAGCAAACATTTTATGTAGCATTCCGTATCAATCCTATCCCAGCTTTATGTTATTTGTGCTTCAGATAGGAGGGAGAGAGGGAGATCCTGGTTTCCAGCTCCCACAGCCCAAAAGGGACACACGTTGCTAATGCTGGAGCTTTTGGCTTCCCTCTCCCCTCTGCTCCTGCTGGTGGGATGCTCAGCACATCCCAGGCACCTCGTGGCACCTCAGATTTTATAGGGGTGTGGTTAATTACTGGCCAAACATAATGTGTTCTTTGATCAGCAAATTTTCCCTACTCTCTTGGCAGCAATGTGACCTGCGGACCCGCGCTGTGCGCGGATCACGCCACACCAAACCGGACAGAGAGCTCGAGTTTTGCAAAGTGAAAGTCGATTGTTTAGTCCAGACTAGATGTGTCAGTGCAGCCTCATTCCCCAGCAAATTCTGGGAGCTGCAGCAGCTCTAGCTGTCCTTCAGCAGACCAGACTCACGCCACAAAGTTTTTTACACAGAAGGCAAGGAGAGAGAGCTGCATCTCGAAAGCCTACAAAACTAATTGGAACACACCCAATGTCATTACATTTGACAGCATTTTGAGAAATACCCAATCACTTTGTCATCAATTTTCAATTTTGTCAAGAGAAAGTAGCTTTTCATTGGCAAACAACCTGCTGTCCCCACAGTATTTGTGAAAGTGTCCTGGCAGAGAGTAGTGTCATCTCCAAGAACATTTTTCAGGCTCACTTTCTCTATAAAACTTTTATTGAGGAGTTTTTTAAAAAATCCTTGAAAATTGTGTTAAGATGAAGGGTTTTCATCCTGAAGATACCAAACCCAGTTATGGCCCAGTATAACAAAGGACATAAATACATAATTAACTTTAAACTTGTCAACAGTCCTTCTAGATTTCCGCTAAAACCAGAACAAGTTTTGGTGATAAGGAATTTTATCTGTTCACTTCAAAGATACTGTCAAAGTTTAATGTTGAAAAAGAATGAATTGACATTAAAAAAGGGAGAAAAGAATTTGTATTAATCAATCAATATGAGGAGGATTCATGTGTGAAAAGCAAGGAACAATGTGCTCAGGGGTAGCATAGTGATACCATTCTACTGCTCCTTTTGTCTCTTTCCCTCTGACGTGAATTCATTCATCCTTTCTCTTACTTTTCCAGAACAAAAGACAGCCTGATTCAGGGCCTGATTTGCTGGAGAGCCATATTTTTAATCTATTTATGTATTTTTATCAATTTGTTGCTTTTGAGAGTAGATCCCTAATTCTGCCATTTCCCCACCTGCACATCGTGAAGCCGTGGTGTTAAAAAATATATGAGAAGGAAACTAGATTTATTAGAAGTGTTTTTCAGTGTTTGCAACACATTGACTCTGTAAGAACTGATGGAAGCATTTTGACTGGCACAGCAGAGAAGAGCAGGGAGTTTACCAAAAACCATTTATCTCAGCTGGTGGAGTCTCCCTAGCCCAGGGACAGCACTACAGGATGTCTCTGAGGGTAGTGAGGAAATTCCACAAAGGAAAGCCTTCCTTTGATGGGCCCTGTGGCAATCATAACAGACACTGGGAGATCCAACAATCCATGGCTTTCCCATCCCTGGAAGTGTCCAGGGCTAGGTTGGATGGGGTTTGGAGCCAGCTGGTCCAGCAGGATCTGTCCCTGCCCATGGCAGGAGGTGGAAAGAGATGGTCCTTAAGGTGACTTCCAATATTGCCTTTTTGCTCATGGTGGGAGATTGTGACACTTCCTCTGGCCTCTTCCTCACCTCTGGAGGTAAAATTCAGACTAAAGTTGCAATGAATTATCTCAAACCCTTTCTTCCACAAGCAACAAGAGAAATGGTTTGGAATACTGAATAAACACTGCAAAAACCCAATGGCTTGTTAAAATCACAGATTGTAAAATCTACAGTTTTTCAGTTTGTAGTCAACTCCTCTCTGACTGTGCCTCTCCAAATATTACTTAAAAAAAAAAATGTTTGGAAACATTGCAAACCCACCAAACCCTATTTTATGTGCATCGAAAAGCTTACTTGCTTTTTTGATTAATATGCAAATCATGTGTGCTCCCAACTTTCATCACTGCTTAAATACTGTACAAGCATCGTAAATAACCTGCCCATTCAAGTTTTATCTTGTCCACTTTACATTGCACAGCTCTTGTACAGGAAATGGATTGTATTTAATATTGATGGCTCTGTATGTGTCATTTAATCGTCCCTATTGATTGGATTTCATCGGAGTGGGGGGCTTGGACAGGAGCTTTGATTATACTGTAAGAAGTCTTTGCAGTTTTCTGTTACTCAACACCATATCAATGCACCTTCTGGTGTGATATCACTTTCACGATCAATACCTGGAAAGAAAATAAAAAAGAGGCCTCCAAGAAAGGAAAGGAAAAAAACCCCTGAATCAGCCTCTAATTCCCTTTCTGCACAGAGATTAAACCTCTGCAACTCAAAGACCATTTATTGTGTGGTTTTGCATAAGAAACAGGGGGAAAGAAAAACCTGAAAGAGTCTCCATCGGTTGTTTGTTTAATTTCTGCATCATTTTTTATTTATAAGCGTCAGCTCTTCCTTTCAGTGTCCCTGGCTGATGTTTGATGGTGTGTAATTTTTAACAGTTACATGTCATGTCTCAGTTAACTGTTTCTCTTGATCTAATAATAGTGCTATAAACGTATTATTTGAGCAAATGGAGGCATAGGGGACATTCTGCTCTTCAATATTCTTTCTGCTGAGAGTGGTCCTAGAGCTTTCAAAGAACATCCTTAAACTGACACAGTCATCCTCATTCTCACTCCAGAGCCACCCTGGTTTTTGTGCTCCTCCATCCCAGCCTCCCAACAACAACTGTAAGAGCCAGGCAGCAGGAAACAATAATTCCCTGAGGAATATTAATACACAGCAGATGGGTATTTCATGGTGCTGGTGAGAGGGTTTCCCCATCTGGGCATCCTCAGTTGAAATGCAGGCGCTGACGTGCTCGTAAATCCAGCTCCTGGGTGGATGACAGCAAACATCGTTCTGAGCTGTGTCAGAGTAGGGAGAACACACATAGCTCCTCCAGAGCTGTTTGTACTCTGGTTCTCCTCATCCACTGTCCTGAGATGAAAGGGAGTTTATGGGCTATTTATGAGCTTCTCATCTTTTCCAGGCTGGTGACCCTTTAACTGAGATACAGGCAGTATTTAAGAATAATGATAATGGCAGTAGTTTGTTTTTAAGGGAAAGTGAATTTAAAACTTTTTTTTGGAGTAGTGAGGGTGTCACGAGTGAAGTCTCTGGATATGGATATGGATATGGATATGGATATGGATATGGATATGGATATGGATATGGATATGGATATGGATATGGATATGGATATGGATATGGAGTGCTCTGGGAGAATGGGAAAATACAGGTTGACCCTGGACATAGAGAATGGTGCAGAGGAAAAATTACTTAATCTAAGTCTAGATTGCAGTGGCAATTTAGAACCTCTGACACAGACCTTGACTAAGTTTTCTTGGTCCCTCCAGATGAGTGACCAACGGTTTCTTAGGAATAACTGTTTTTAAAAATGTATGTTCCTGGAGAGACCAGTGCATTTCTGTTGACACAGGGCTAACCTGACACTCTAGTTTTGCACAGAAGCACTTGTTCTTTGACTCCTTAAAACAGAGCAGTGGGATTTGTGTTCAACAGGAAGAATTGTGACGAACTCGAAAAATACCTTGTGTACATAACATTTATCAGACAGGGTTACAAAGCCAGCTGTGGCTCTTTCTGCTGACAGACACCTCCAGGTGTGCCCAGCAAAGACACAGGCACAGAAACCAGAGGGGGACTGACCAGACAATCTATATTTCTTTGCTCCATCAAACACTCTCAGAGATCATTTGAGTTTAATATGCAAGGAAAGGCAGTAAGTGCCAGGGACAAATTGTGTTTCCTTCCCTGGAGTGACGTGGCAGGTCGTGGGCTGGTGGCACTGTCCTGTGTGCCAGGGGACAGCAAGCAGCGTGTCAGTGGGACAATCTGAGTCTCAGCAGAGAGCCAGAGAAGGCTGCCTAAAGTGACAGGTATTTACCCAAAAGGGTACAGACGGATGCAAGCATCTGAGCTGCTAGACTTGAAGGCTCCTCAGTCTAAAAAACAAAAGTATGGTGTTAGGAAAGTGCAGTGCCTGAACAGATGTAACTTACTCATAAAAAGAAGTGTCTGTAGGCTTCCTACCAAAGCCAGAAGTGACTTCTAGCCCTGAAAAGACCTCCACTGTGACAACTGGGATTTTGAAATGTATTTTCTCTGCCTCTCTGTTGTTGCATTTCTCTATTTGAATAGTTGCATTAGCATATTTCTGACAAAACTTGTAGAGAAACAGCCAAACATTAATGGAACCTTTAATTTCTTGTTTACATATAGGTATTTGCAAGAAAAGATGGTTGAAGAGTTACACCAAAGAGAGAATTGGATTGTATTTTGTTTATTCTGGCCAGTCCCATCAGTGAATTTTGACAGTCAGCTTTCTTGGGAACAAACCCCAATAATCCTTGTCACTTGTCATGTGCCCTCCAAATATGTGCTTGATCACCTTCAGTGTTAAGAAAACCGATAATAACAAAATAGCAAAATTAAAACTGAGTGTCTCGATATGAAAATGGAACAAATAGAGATACATTCCTGAATTAGAGCTTTATTTATTTAAATGTGGTCTTAATATTGGAAGATTCCTGATAAAATAACAATTGCATAATTAATACCCAAATAATTTTGGGTCAGTAGGTAATAATAATATGCTTTATGATGCTCAGTATAGGGTTCTTTAACTTAATTTTTCAAAGTTAATTAATTATAATGACAGAGAGACTGGATCAACCCACCCAAAATTAACTATTAACCAACTAGACTCTTTAGGCATGGTTCTTGTCAGGAGAGAGCCATGACCATCAGCATAAGGAAAGTGGAAAAAAATTTATTAGAAACAATTAATTTGGCAATTTTAGACAATAACTTCAGCACTTTATTTAATACTACTTGGAAGTAGTAGAAAGCACTGACATATTTACTGAAAGAAGAGCTTTGAGTTGTATAATCTTGTGTTTTCTCCTGGATCATCTATCATCTGCTGGACACCCCTTGGCCCGCTGCAGCTGATGCACATTCTCTTGCTGGATTCTGCAAATTCCTCTCCTATGGGGCTGCTGAGACCACAGGCCCCCCCAGTAATTGCCAGATGGAAATGACACTCAGTCAGAACCAACCTGTGCCACATTCGGGTTGGTGACCTAAAGGTGAAAAGCTTTGATTCCCATTAATAACACTTCGAGCCTCTCTGACCTCCAGGATGTGATTAAAAGCCCATTAAATTCCCTCAGTAGCTTTGGCTCACATTGTTTGCATTTTGCATTATTGTTGTGTATTGTTTGATCACCTAATTATATTATTTGATTAATTTAATGCGCGAGCGTTTTTTCTGTTTTGCCTTCAGGAATTCACCGTGCTAAGAGCTCTCTTCACCTAGGAAATGCCTTTTTTTTGTTTCTCTCCACATTTCTCAGCGGGTGAACTAACTGCTTTCCTTTGTCTCATCGCTCAGAATAACAAATGTCAAAGCTTGGAACCTGGTAATTTGGCAATTTTAGACAATCGCCTCATAACCACGTTTTAGTACACCTTTGAAGAGCTGGAAGTTCAAAGGCTCTGCCAAGACCAGCGTTGCTTTGCCTGTTGCTATGAGTCATTTGAAGTAATTGGTCCTGTCTGATGTATGTTTTGAACTGAGGAAGTAGTGCTTTATTACCACAATCAGATACAGGTTTTTAGCTGAGGAAGTGGTGTTTTCCTCACAGATGTAGATGTCTGCTTGATAAGGCAGAAAACAGACAGATGTGCCTCTCTCTGCACTGGGGGAGAGGTGTGGAGAAGGAGCAAACATAAGAGCTGAGAAAATTCCATGAAGCTACATGAGAGGGGATTTGGAAGCCTTCCCAGTAAGAAAAATTCTCAAAGAGCAAGGAAACTTGCCTTTTAGAGAGATAAATACTTAAAGTTTTATATATCAGACAAGTATGCCTATCATCGGGTTTTCAAGTGCTTAGACTGGACAAAAAAATAATCAGATTAAGCACTCTGAAGTTATTTTAAACAATGTCACCTAATTTTAGGCTCAACATCAGGAGTCTGATGTTCCATTTCCTGTAAACATATGCTCTCTAACAGTTCTAAAATTCGGAGGGGGAGGGGGGTGTTAAAATTCAATATTATATCGTTACATGTTAAGGTGTTTTTTGGAATAATAGGATGTAAGGATAAAGCCCAGAACACTCTTATCAGTGACTAATGCCTGATGTACTGTGAGGAAGTACTTCTCTCTTGTAAATATTTTACTGAAATTAGAAAAAGTCCTGCCAGAACCACATCTATGCTTTTGGACATGCATGAGAGCCTCCCACAGAGCTGAATGGAGCCCCTGCTCCCCGACAGGGAAATGTTGAGTTGTGACTCCAGCCTGGGGCTCGCTGGTTCCTGGAGGCAGAAACCTTGTGCTCAGATGTGCTGAGCTCAGTCCATCCACGTGTGCCACAGACAGGAGTGGGAGGGCAGATTTTGGCACTGGGAGGGTTTTCCTTTCTCAATTCCCTTTTGAATTGCTCCCACTGGCTGTGGTGGATCTGCTTTGTGCCCTGTCCAGTGAACTCTTCAGTGCTGGTCTCCTCTTGAGGCAGTGCCAGTGCTGATGGTGGGTGTGCACATTATTCATTATCGAGAAGGACCTTTTTATTTCTTCAGGCAGAGAATTCTTGAGGAGGAACCTCTGCTCCCACTGCTGCATTGCAGAGGCCAGAGAAACACAGCAAAACTCCAAATGGTAATAGAGAATATCCATTTCAGTTTGTGAGTGTTGTCCAGGGCAGATTAAGGAAAAAATGACTCATATTTCAAAGGCAAGGAAGACCTTGGATGTGCTGGTTTGTGCTTTTGAGTGGAAAGCCAGTACAGCAAGAGTGGTAGACTCAGGTATTTTGTAGCATCATTTTTTTTCCTCTTGCAGGTGGTGACAGGCTACAGAAGTGGCTCGAGTCCAGCCAGTTTCAATAGATCAACTCCTTTTATCAGTTTTATGATATCACATTTACTTAATATCACATGGACTAAAGGAAATGTCAGCTAGGAAAGGCTGGGCTT
Organism: Sturnus vulgaris; assembly: GCF_052056855.1. NCBI lineage: Eukaryota > Metazoa > Chordata > Aves > Passeriformes > Sturnidae > Sturnus > Sturnus vulgaris. Next base: position 38,939,639 of record NC_142249.1, on the reverse strand, counting down.
CTGCTCAGCTGACAGATGAGCTGCCCAATGTGCTGTATCTCCTCTGCACCCCCGTGTATTTACCTGCATCTCCACCTCAGCCATCATTTTTCTCTTTCCCATCGGGCTCTGGTTGCTTTTGGCCAAGTGGCACCTTCACAAATCAAAGGGTTGAATGTGCAAACTTTCCTGGCGAGAGAGGCAAGAAGTTTTGCAGCAGGGGAAAAGAACATATGTGGGCACGGATTTGGATGGAGAACTCAAGACCTGGGCTGACCCTCATGTCCACTGCAGTCAGTGCCAAGTCATCTTTTCACTCTTTAAGGGCTTTGGCTGGTGCTCTGGGTTTAGTTTTCATCCGGGTGAGTGTAACAAGCTCTTAGCTCAGCCTGCATTTTGCCCACACAAATATTCAGATATAAATATTTGAAGATCTTTCCTCCTTTAAATTAATTTTCAGTTTTGTAGTAGATCAATGGTAAGGGAACAAAATGATCATAGCAGAGATTGTGGAGAGATGGGCACTGATAGCTTTGATGATGTCTCCAGTGTTTTTTGACTGCTGAAAACATCACATTTCCATTTAATCTAATGAAACGGGGTCTGATCTCATCCCCCATTTGTGCCCATCAAAAAGCTGTCACATATTTTGATACAATAAGAATATTCTTATGATCAGTGAAATTGCCAAACCAAATTATGGTGATGGTAGGTTAGCTCAGTCTCCTGCACAAAAACCTTCTTGCTCTGCAGCGACAGGAGGCTTCTCCTTCTTTATATGCTTTATGTATTGTAAAGGTAATTAATATTTATTAATAGGTTTTATGCAATTTTTTTCCTTTTAAAATTTATTTTGTCATTTTTAAGCACTTTGGCTCAGTAATGTTTTGTTGGGGTTTTTTTGTTTGTTTTTTTCTTTTTTTTTTCCCCCCACAAGAATGGGTAATTCCATTTTTTATCTAGGAGAACACCTGGAACACAGTTAAAGGGGCAGAAGTGCAGCAGTTTGGCAGACCTATTCCAGGAGCTCCAGTTACAGTTTACCCACATTTCTCCTGGCAAGGTGTGAGTATCCTATGAAAAGGAAAACCTCACCAATAACTTATGGAGTAAGTTGATGAATTAAAAAAAAACCTCACCACATTTGACCTCTGCCAACCTCAACAAACTGGAATATTATTAAAAATGGAATTTCACCTTTTCCACAGAATGAACTCAACATCCAGATGTGGGCACAGGATCCACCAGCATTCCCCTAAGCCAGCAGGGATCCTTGTATTGTAAAAATAGAATCACATTTCAGGCTTGAGTCTATTACACAGCAGCAGTTCCTGTTGACAACATCTCCCTGTATCCAGCTCAGTGATTTCAAAAGAAAAAAAAAAAAAAACCAACCTCTGTGGCACTGATTAATGGAAAGGCCTGGATATACTGGTGGATCTGGAAAGCATCTCGTAATCTTTGACAGACAAGATGTTTCTTATTCTGATGGGATTTGATCATTGTTTATGAAATTATGTGAGTGACATAGCATCACTGTTATTTTTATCCTGGCATTACAGCTGGTCTAATAATTTGGATAATAAAGTTACTTATTTTGGCAATAAATCATCAAATGTATCCAGAGTTCTTATCAACATTTTCATTTATTAATATTCCTTGTCAGAATTCTTATCAATATTTTTCCACATTTGTTTTTCTTTTAGAAATCCTCTGATTTAAACTTGTATTAAACTTGTATTAATGCAAAACAGTTGATTTATTTTAAATGGTGACATCATTTTACTCCAGTCTGTAGTGGTTTACACTTTGCCTGAGTTAAAGTGTCCACACTGACTTCAACAAGAATATTCCCAGTTTATCAAGTGTCTGCTTAAAATACATATTTTTTTAATTATACACCAAATTTTCATTTCCATCTCCATATGCACTTATAACTGTATTTGAACCTGTGTGGGCATACACTTGTAATCCTCATTTTCCTGTGTAGTTTCTGCCTATTTGTCCTTTCCATTTCCACAGGAGATTCATAGAATCATTAAGGCTGAGCTCCAAGCTCATCATGTCCAGCTTTCTAAACACAGTTGAGGGAAATATTTACAGTTTTATTATTAAGAATGTTGTTTGAGAAAAACATAAAAAAGGAATAAAAATAACTCAAAATTATAGCAAATTTTAATAACTTATCTCAAAATGCCTGAAAAATAGAAAAGCCTCAAGACAGAACAATCTCTCTGATAGTTGGATGGGTGAGTGAGATTTTTACTGGGAAGGGAGAATGCAAACCCATCCTGAAGGAACAAGAGGTGGGATGAAAACACCAGAACTGACTCAGCCATAGGTCAAGATCAGCCACCTACTACCAGTAGTAACTCAGATTTCAAGGAATGATGAGGACACTCCTGAAATAATGAAATTTTTCTTCCTGAAATAATTATCAGCACAGGAAAATGAAGACATTCTGTGGATGAACAAACCATTGCAGGCTGAACATGATCGATTCTAGGTGGAGAGTTAATAATTTATCATTAAGCAACAAACTGAGAAAAAATTTATGCTGTCAGTTCATGCAGTGGGGATAAAAGGAGATATTTGTTTAGTCCTGTTTTTGCAACAATAAAATTTGGGTTAATTTACAACAGCAGTCCAATGGAGATGTCTGCTTCATACAGGGAGGGAAGGCAAAGAGGGAACCATGGGGCAAATATAATTGTCTTGAAAGCTGTGGTTTAAGAGAAACAAGTCTGGAAAAGCTTCCTTGATCCACTGAGTTAAGCCCAGCCCCTCCTTCTCTCACTGTATAAAATTCTCACCAGAGCTCACTCTGAAAGAACTGGATGTAAATATAAATCTTCAGCTGAAATACAGCAGAAGTTCTACAAACCCCAGCATGTTCACATCTGTCACAGCTACTTTACATTAAGATTTTCAGAAACTTGTGCTACAGTTCAGCCATCAGATTTGATTTTCCTATCACCTTGAACACCTTAAAAGATTTTGGAGGCTTTTTTTTTTTTTTTTTTAAATCATAATGCAATTTAAGTCCTGTTGGTTGAGCCCTGATCTGGCTCATATTTAAGCATGTGCTAAACTTCACTCATATGAACAACCCCAGAATTGACAGCAGGGTTTCAAAATGCCATTTTGTGCCTCTGAATATTGAAAAACATGGCTGGTTTAAAAATATCCATCAGCCTAACCAGCAAGGCACAATGCAAAGTGTGTCAGTCCACTGACAGAGAGGAAAAATAGATGGAGAGCATCTCTCTCAGTGAGCAGGGATGACAATCAGAAGGAATAATGTCATTCCAGGTATGGGAATATTTGTATTTGCTTTCAGTGACAATGGCTGTGACACCCAGCTCGTCCTCAGTGCTGAGAGAGCAGGGGACAGAACTGGAATCCAGGAAACACCAGTAATACCCACAGGTAAAAATTATGAAAACATATTCAGCAGTTGCAGTTCCTTCAGTCTATCGGCTACATAAAAGACATTTATAAAAGAAGCCTAAATACATATTTAACCAATTGACCAGAATGGCACTGAAGGAGTTTTAACATATTTTGAAAAATTGCCTAAATACATATTTACCCAATAGACTGGAACAGCTGCTTCAGAGTCTCTCTGGTCTCTTGGGTCTGTAATACGTGTTTTTAAAAACTGCCTGGCTATATATTTACCCAATAGACCAGAACAGCTATTAAGTAAATAATGCACATTACATAACTTGTGTTTTTTTCCCCCCATCCCTTTTAAAAATAATAGAATAAAATTTTAAAAGATACAAATTTAAATATTTAAATATATAAATATATAATATAAAAGATATTTATCAAGACTGTGAAAAGTCTGGAGTCTGAGGTTGGTGTATGTATGTCACACTGTAGGAGATATCTCAGATCACCAGAGTGCTTTTGTGTGTGTGTTTAAAGTACAGGGCACTGTCAAGTACATCAGAGCCTAGGGTGCTTAATATAGAAGATAGAACAGCAGTTGGGAGTTGGAAAGGTCTGGCAGAAGAGAGGGGAGGGAAAAGAAGGGAAGATATGAATCATAAATTCCCAGGAAGGATGGGTAAATCAAGCAGTTGATTTTGAGAAAGCCTAAAGATAGTACATGAAATACTGAAAAAAAAAAAAAACAAAATTAAAAAAAGTAAAAAAAAGGAGGAAGAGGGTTGGCATCATGGCATCTGGGACCTGCATATCAATATGTCAATATACTCCACAGAAGGACAAACTCTGCTCTGCCTTCCAAATTTGCCTTAAAAGAAAATCAGTCCTGATTGTTGAATTATTAAGGATTCAGCTTTTCTTAGAATGATACAGCTACCAGGATAATGAATCCTTAAATCTTTATATATGTTTTAAACCATTAAATTAATTACAATTTATAATGTGTTCTAATTGGGATCTTTTCCTCCATAAAAAATTTCAATCCTGAAATTACACTCATGGAGACATTGATTTCTTTTTGAGCATTTTTCAGACTGTTTTGAATTAGTGAATCTGTGTTGCTTTCAGAGTATGTCCTGCAACATAGTGAAGTAAAAGCTGTCTTCAAAAATAATGCTGTCACTTCTGCATTTACTTTTTTTTCTCTTGTTGTTTTTTTAAGTTAGGAGATTCTCAGTGGCTGAAAAAACAAAGAAGGAGTCTCATGCTTTGCACAAGAACTCCAGGCTGGCAAAAGATGAAAAACAGTCAGGAAGAGACAGGAAGTGGTGAATGAAAATTTTACTACAGGCAGGATTTTTTTTTCCGTAGAAAAAAGTTTCTATTTCCTGGCCAGGCCTCATTTTTCAGTGAAATTTCTTTGTCATCCTGTTTATCTGGTTGGTCAGCAGACACAAATATGTTGGCACAGGACAAAACACAACCTGTGCCTGTGTTTTCCACCACAGGCACAACTGGAAGAGGTTCTGCAATACCTTGGATTCATGTTCTTCCTGGGGTAATCCCTCCAGGTGAGAAGTGAGAAAAGATGGATGGATGGATGGATGGTGGATGATGGATGGATGGATAAATGGATGGATGATGGATGGATGGATGGTGGATGGATGGATGATGGATGGATGGATGGATGATGGATGATGGATGGATGGATGGATGGATGGTGGATGGATGGATGGATGATGGATGATGGATGGATGGATGGATGGATGATGGATGGATGGATGATGGATGGATAAATGGATGGATGGATGGATGGATGGATGGATGGATGGATGGATGATGGATGATGGAAGGATGGATGATGGATGGATGGATGATGGAAGGATGGATGATGGATGGATGATGGATGGATGGATGGATGGATGGATGGAGGATGGATGATGGATGATGGATGATGGATGGATGATGGATGGATGGATGATGGAAGGATGGATGATGGATGGATGGATGGATGGATGATGGAAGGATGGATGGATGGATGATGGATGGATGGATGATGGATGGATGGATGATGGATGGATGGATGGATGGATGATGGATGGATGGATGGATGGATGGATGGATGGATGGATGGATGGATGGATGATGGATGGATGGATGGATGGATGGATGGATGGATGGATGGATGACCCTCCTGCACTGCTTTTACAGCTTTTGGTATAACACTACAAGAGCTGTTGGGTGCAGTGGAGGTAATAATGGTGAGGAAAAGACAACAGAGGAACTTCAGGACACTTCATCTTTCCATTATTTTTACTTCATCTTTGATAATCAATCTCATAAAAGAAAGATGAGCAGCAAAACCACTCAGTTTGGCTAGTTTTAACTCATTAAACCCTTATGAGCCAAAGCTCACCTCTTCATTTGTTTAATGAGCTGCTGAATGTCATTAATGACATTACCTTGGACAGCACGTGGCTGCTCTCAACCAAGAGCCCACTGTCAGTGCTGATTCCACTATCCCAGGCTGCTCCAAGCCCCATCCAGCCTGGCCTTGAACACTCTCAGGGATCCAGGGGCTGCCCCAGCTTCTCTGGGCACCCTGTGCCAGGGTCTCTCCATCCTCACAGGGAAGGATTTTTCCAACTATTTTTCCAGTCATAATCAACTTTATGTACTCTCTGACATGGCAGCTGATGGATGAAAGCATCTATATCCTATTATTACCCTCTACAGTTGCCATTTCCTGAGCTTTTTAACTGAGTCCACTACACCAGAAATAGTGAAATGAAGGTAACATTAATCAGTGTCTCTCTTACCCATAAAGTTTAGAATAAATATATATTTATATCTAGCCATGCATTTGTTAAAGTAGGGCATTACTTTTGTTGTACCATTTCCAAACTCGCTATTCACTATTTAGCAGCCTTCCTGCAAGACACAAAATCCATTGTGTAATAATTTCTAGCAGACTGCAGGAGTGTAAAAGTAGACAGTGTTTCCTTCAAAAATGGAATCATCTTTCACAGATGTAGATGTGTACTTGTTATGCCAAGATGAGACAGATGTGGCTCTATTCACTCAGGGACAGGTGCGGAGGAAGAAGAGATAAAACATTTGTAGAAAGTGTAAGCAACTGCATCGCTGTTGTTAAATAAATAAACATTCTGCCAAAGTGGAAAAAAAAAAAAAGTTTATTTGCTTATTTTTTTTCCAGAATGTTTATTTTAAGCTGCAGCTTAGCTGTGATTTATTCAGATTTATGTTCCCGTATCAATTTAAATTTATAATAGGCATTCTATATATAAACATCTGTTTGTATATAATCAGGGGAAGGTGCATTGGCACGTATGGGTGTAAGTGCACACACACACATTTTTCATGGAAAATGGGCTCACAGGCACGTGCAGGCAGCTAATCAGGTGAAGAATGGGAAAATATTTTATTAATATAATGAGGCTTTGTGTGTGCATGAGCAGGGGGTGGGAGGGAGAGGAGAAGCAGATGCTTGTGTTGCCTAACACAGATTAAGCCAGTTCAAGCTCCAAATTGCAGGAGAAAAGCCTAATTGCCCTTTGACCACACGGACACTGACAGGAAACCTCCATGCAGAGCCATCCTTGGGGAAAGGGTAAAATGGTTTGGGCCATATGAAAGAGCTTAAAGCTGGTTAAAAGTTGGCTCCTGAACTCAGAGCTCAGGAGTGGCTGTGGGACAGAGGTGAGAGTGATGCTAGGGGTCACCATGGGGAGGGAGGACAGTGCAGAGCAGGGACAGGAGGTGGTTCAGGTGTTGGGAGGTTTATTCTATTTCTTACTGCTTTATCTTTTTGCTTTGTATTGTTTCATCAAAAGCACTGGGGCTTGCTCAGCCACAAAAGGTGGGAATGCATGGCAGGGACATCCCCAGGGAAAGTCAAAAGCCACTTCAGGGAAAAGATAATGGGCAGATCACAACATCAGCTTGTCCTCTAACCACAGGAAATCTCGAGACACCAAAATCACTGCCCTCAGGGAATACTGTGCTTTCCTCATGCTTGGACTTGGGAGCCATCAATGAGAATTTCATCATGAAAGCAGGAATGTTTCTGTGTTTTGGTGAATATATGGTTCTCCTCACAGCTACTGTAGAGTTAAGAGGCTGGGGCCAAGTTTTTTTGGTCCATGAAGAGAATTCATAGTAGTCATAAACCATTAAGAAAATATGCGAGGCAGGGCTTGTCCTGCAAGGGGAAGTGGCTTACCCCATCCTGACCTCTTCTCTCCCCGAGCACAGACCTGCTGCTGGCTGGCCATCTCCTCCTTGCCAAGAGGATCCCCCTGGACCACTGATTTTTGGCATTCACGGGATTTCAGGCGCTCCACGTGAGGCCATGGAGCAGGCGGAGCCCAGGCGGCAGCGGGAGCCTGGAAATGTTTATCCCGGGCTTTCTGCATCACTTTGGACAGCCCCATGTGCTCCCTGCCAAATTGCTCTTCCAAGGAGAGCCCTCAGATCCCTTGGCTAGGACTGGCTGGGTCCACATTGCCCATTTGGTGCCCGGCTTGGCGCTCGTTTGCTGATTCCAGGGATTCAAGAATTCCCAGGGCCTCGTTCCTCCCAAAGGCAGCAAGAGAGGAAAAGTGCAGACAAGAGGAGAGGCAGTGCCATAAAGCCTGGATGAAGCCGGATTACTTTCCTCTGAAATATTTAAGGGAGCTGGGGGAGGGAGGAGAGCAGGGACGACAGCAGAGGCAACTGGAAGGAGGAGTGAGGATCCACAGCTGTGAGGAGGACTGGGAAGAGGAGGGGGAGGAGAGGCAGAGAGAGAAGGATGATGTGATTTAAAAAAAAGAAAAAAAAAAAAGTATTAATCACAGCTCCAGAACAGGAATCAGGGTGGGAATCAGCAGCTGGGAGAAGGGAAGAAAATGGAAAAGATTATTTTTCATTTGAAATACATTTCTTCAATCACAAAGTCTGCTTGAGAGCGGGAGTTTGCAGCTGGGCACAGCAGAGGGGTCCGTGGCTAGAGGAGGAATATTTTGAGCAGAGGCAGCTCTGCAGTCAGCTGGGCTCCACACAGGGGTCGGAGCAGGTGGGGAACTCTGTGGCCAACACGAGGTGTCACTGCCAAGGGCTGTCAGTGTAAACCACTCCTCTATTCCCTTCTCTGCAGCACAGCTACAGACAGGCTTTATTTTGGTGTCAGGACAAGGAGAGAGAGGCACATCTGAAAGGAAAGTCAAGTGACTTTTACAGTTCTACAAACTTGTCAGCTTAAAGCTTTCTTTTTTTTCTTCCTCTGGCTCTTAAGGGAGGGAGGGTGGAGAAAAAAGCAGCATGTTTGTTCACCGTGTGAGGGTTGGTTTGCTGTGATTTTTTTTATCCTGTCTTTTATAGCTTGACCAGTGAATCCAGCTTAGCAAAAACATTTCCCTTTGTATGCTGAACATTCAAAGACTTCACTCCTTTAAGTCCAAATGTGAGTTGCTACTTTGTTTGAATGTCAGGAATCATATGATTTTTTTAAAAATCCAGTTAACAGAAGCATGATATAAATTCTCATGAAGTCATGAGGAGCAATGACTGTTTAGTGAAATTTCTCTTTTTTATATATGTCCAGTAAGTTATATATGGGACCTGCCATGTGTTTCAGCAGGAGTAGGAGAAAGCAGCCCCTGGTTTTGCTCCCCAATGAAGCTGAGAGCACGAAATATGTCACAACAATATTGTTACTTCCTTTACATTTATATTTTCTAACACCCAAGCACTGATTTGCTCCTTATTTAAGCAACATTTTCTTGATAAATTAAAAAAGCAGCAATAGCCATTACTGCAGGCTATATACAGCCTCTAATATCACTTAAGCATATTACAGAATATAATATCTGGTACTTAACGACTAACTTGCATATGAAAGCTCACATAATGTCTCATAAAACCCTTAAAATGGCTTCAGTTTAAGAGTCTCTTTAAAAAAAAAAAAACACCTTCAGGGAATATTGTAAATGAAGTAGCACTCCAGCCTTAGAAAAAAAAATTCACACACTTGCAGAAATTTTTAATATAAATTGAACACATTAAAAATTAATTTTGCATGACCATTTCGCATTGCAGTGCCAATGCATAGTTAAGATAAGGCCTTAAGTCTTCTTTGTTTAAAGTAACATGGAAACATCTCTCTCTCCCTCCCCATTATCTGTACGTAATTATAATTTTCATTAATCAGGAATTGGAACCCCATCCTCTGATAATGACAGCCCCGACTGGAGATCAATGAAACCCTACCCGTGTCACTAAGGAAACTTGCTGTAAACTTTTAGGAAACTCATTAAAGGAAGGTGTGACCTCACAATTAGAGGAGGCTACACAGAGCATTTCTCACATCTGCCAGTCAGGGGAGGGACTGGGTTTGCTGGGAGAATAGGTGTTCTCTTCTGTGACACTTTCCTCGTGGAAATCTCTGCTGATGGCAGCCATCAGCTTGGAAGGCTCAGCAGACACAAATGCTGGCAGCAGAGACATCAAAGCAGGCAGCAGTTTGTGTTACACTGCTCCTCTACCCTGGGATGTATATCTAGAAAAGACCTTTAGCGATTTTCCTCTTCTTTTCCAGGTTTTGGATTGGACTCATGGCCAGTGTTTCACAGTGAGGAATCCCCTCAGCACGCCTTGGCTGCAGCTGGACATGGACTGATGGACACCAGAGAGTCCAAATCTCTCTGATGTCACCATACCACAGCAGGCAACAAGATTTTTCATATTTTGACTTGTTTATAAGCTGCCCAAGATATTTTTTAATTCTTTTGTTATCCCAAATGTGTGATAAAATCATAAAACCTGAGAATTTTTTGGTATGGGTGGACCTTAAAGACCATCCTTCTTCCAACACCTTCTGCTAGATCAGGTTGCTCCAAGCCCCATCCAACCTGGCCTTGAACACTTCTATTTGATATTCACTTGTCATTTTATCTCTTCATTCGTTTATTTACCTGCAGTTAAATCAGGTTTCTAATCCAATTCTGAAAGCTTGTTTGTTTGCTATAAACTCTTTAATAGTGCGTCTGCCTGCTATAACAATGCTCATTTGTGCTATTAACACTTCAATAAATACATTCTCATGTCAAATACTCAGGAACCTTACAGTCATTTGCATTAAAGATGGTACAAAAGCAAAATAATTTGCCATGTCACTCATCAAAGGTGGATTTTGATCACTAGAGTCCTGGTTCTACATTTCTTTGTAAATTAAAAGAAATAGTTCCACTCCAACAAATGCCATCTTCAGTCCAAAGTGTCTCAGAAATCGCTCTGACTTCTAAAATATCTCAGTGTTCTAAATGGCTCTAAAATATCTAAATGTTCTAAATGGCTGAACTCGGAAAAAAAGTCACAAGGAGCTGCACAACACGGAAGCAGACTGAGCTAGAAACACCTTCTTTAACATGTAGAGCTAAATGGTACCACATTTCCCAGGGATTTTAATGGAGAAAATATTACAGCCTCCCACCAATGTGCACAGAGATAGCAAAGCTGTGTTGGGTCTCTTTTACTTCTCCCTTGTAGATGGAGAGCAGGAGAAAATGGTTGAGTAAAGCAACAGCAATGTCTTTGTAAAGTTTCCTGTCATGCTTGATTCTGCTGAGTATTTGTCCATGCTTTGGGTTTGCTGGTGTTTTTTGCCTTTGGAAAAGAGACAGAAACTTCCAAAGGTCATTCTGGCAACTCATGGACCTGTGCAGGAGGTCCTGCTGGCTTTACCTTCAGAAGAAGGCACACAAGAAAACGAGCAGGGGCATTTCCTCATGTCTCTCCCTATCACATCTTTAATCTCCTTGTGTGGTTTCTGCCCGTGGCTTTCTGAGGCTGCATCAGCACCTCCAGTTTCAGACCATAAAAGAGAAGCTGCAAGGTAGCCTGGTAAGCCATCCTCACCACATGTGACAGGCTGTTTAAAATAATACCTATTTTCACAATGAACCCTCACCCTTCAGTCTAGAGAACTGCTTAGAGAAGAAAACAATTTATTTGGGGCTTCAAGCAGTGCAGGGTGGGGAATTCTGGCTGTGTGTTTCACATGGGGACAGACAGAGCTGCATGGGCTGTAAAGAGATTTGGAGCTGTTGACCACTTGGAGGACTGTGGTGAAGGACTTTCAAACAAATTTTGCAGAGGTTACCCCAAAGTGAGGGAGGAAACTGAACAGGGATGACAGAAGTGAACAGGAGAGGAGAAGAAGCCTCTCACCACGGTGCCCTGCTGGAGAGTGCTCGTGGCTCACCTCCCTCACCCACACACTGCCCTGAGGGCTGTGCACCAGGCAAGGAGTGGGAGTCAGTGCACTATCTCAAGGTGCTGAACAGACTGATTTATGGGGAACAAACCCCAAAAAACTAAAAAACCCCCAAACCCCAGGTCAAATATATAAACATTTCTCAAAAATATGTTTTCTTCCTGTTTTCATGTCTTAAGTTTGATGCTGAGGCATGGTCTTTGCACTCAATTTCCACCTGCTGCCATAATCTTTGCATCACTCGTCAAATTTCCTGCTTGGAAACTGGATTTTCTAGAATTTTTCTCATCTTTACTTTACTCTCTCCAATTAATCTGCTGCTGATCTCTTCAACATGGTAAACACACTCATCTTCTCACAGGGCTGGTGGGTCTGTGTCTGCAGAAGCACAGAGGAGGTTGTGTGTGTTAGAGAGTTCAGCCTGGAAGCTGTTGTGCTGTTCTTTAGGGGATAGATCCTTCCTTCCTTTCTCCCACAAAGCTGTAAGAGAATAAAAAGAAATTACCTTTCATTGCAAGTCGATTTGTGGGATGTAATGGCACAATTTAGAAAGGAATATTGCAGACAGTGAGACCACTTGGATTAGAAATCTTGAATCAGTTTGTAGGGCTATATATTTCCATAGTACTGTGTTTTGTTGTGTGGGGAATTTAATAAGAGATGTAAATCTGCAAACTGCAATGGTATCACCATAAAACATAAAAGATTCATGTATTATAAATAGGTATGACAAATAAATTATTTATGTGAATGTATATCTGTGTGTGTGTGTGTGTACATGAGCTCATGTTCACTTTCCTTTTTGAAATAATTAGTGGCAAAGTCTTTTATTGTGCATTGCCCTGTGACCTGTGCAAGAGCTTTAATGACATTTCACACAAAGAGCTGAAGGTAGAGCTTGCACTGTGCTGAACTGGAGCATCTCAGACTCATTAACGTGGGGATCATCACAAGGCATGTACAGAACAAAAAAAAAAAAAAAAAAAAAATCTCAGCCCAAGGAGGCTGAGGATCATTCTGGAAGTGTCCAGGTATCCCCAGGAGCTCCGAGCCAGCAGAGTGCAATGATGTAAAGGATTGCATAGGCTCCCTACATCCCTGCTCAAAGTGTTTCTGCAGGTAAATCCGAGTTCTATCAATGTGCTGCCCGTGTTGCAGCAGATTTTGGCAGCCACGGTGACGATGTTGCTGCCATGACTTCTTCTCCCAGCTCTGGCTGACAACAACATCCCGCCCGGTGTGTCAGCTCCTCCAGGAGCATGTGTATTACTCATTCCACGAAGTCACATGAACTGTACAGGAGGCACTTGCAGCTACAGATCTCTCCTCAGGAACCTGGGCCATCTATAGATAGCTGGCTACACAACGGCCTATTTTTAAGCCGGGGTGGGACACTTCTAAATTAAGGCATGAGTAAAACGAAATTGTAGGAGAGCTCCAGAACATTAGAGAAAAAAAAAAAAAAAAAAAATCCCGTGTGACTTCAGTTATGTTATTAACTTTTCCACTTTTGCTGCAGAAGTTGTTTCTGTCAATATTTTACTTTAACGGTGCTGAACGGGAGGAAGGAGCAGGGTCCAAGCAGATGGCTGTCAGCAAACTGATGACGGCAGTTGAGAATTAGTGTCCAAATACAGTATTTAAAACTTGCTACAGTACATAGTTTCCTGCATATGCATGCCAAAATAAATCTGGTTTGGAGAACCTTTCAGGATCTTAATTTTATTTTTATTTGGAGCTTATTCTATTAAGAATAAGCAAACAGGCAGTGTACCTTAGCTTAGCAGGAGGGATGGATCCATGGAGTAGTGAGTACAGAGCTGGATGAACCTTTCCAACCTTTTTTCACTCCAGCTATTGACTTTCTGAACATCACTGAGTACCAGAACAAATAATAACATTAATAACATAAATAGTATTCATTTGTACCCATTTTTGCCTACCTCATGCACACACATTATTAAAAATCCTTCCTTCTCACGCCAGCTGTGTTTTTTTTTTTCCCCTCCAGATAATCTTCCTGAAGGAATGGGTAAGGGATGGGTACCATCACATGGGGAATATCTGATGTCAGGCTTCAGATAATTCGAGGCACCTGAACCAGATGCATTTTTAGCAGGGCAGGACAGCAGCAGGTAGTGGCTGTTCCATTCTGCACACATCTTTTGGTGTTAAAAGTGTGACTAATCTGTTGGTTTGGATACCTGGCTGCAGCAGGGTCAGAGCAGGGGCAGACTGTCTCTGCTGCACTGAATTAGAGGCTTACATTCATTATCTCCCAATACCTCATTAAAACGACTTTAATGTGGTGAACATTTGATGGTAGACAAAAGCTTTAATCTTGTGAATATCAAACACACCTGTGTTACATTTCCTCTTGCGAGCAGTTAGCAGAAACAGGTTAACAAGCTATTTTAACTCCTTAATCTGCTGAATTTGTGTGGAAACCAGACTTTCACCAGTCACCTGAGTTTGAACTCGGGAAAAAAAAAATCCTACATACACCCCTAATTTATCAAGCTCTTTTTTCAAACTCTGCCTGCTCTAGACACTTTTAATCATCTGTTTAATTTTGCACCTTTTTTTTAATCCTGATATATTATATGCAGGTTATACTTAAGGCCCAGATTTGCCCTATTTTTCTTCCTCATCTGACCTAGATTCAAATTTACACACTGTGAAATAGCTAATAAATCCCCATTAAGGTTGTAAAAGGTGAAGGTTCAACCAATGTGCAAGTCATCAAGTTCTAATGTAAAACTGAATGAGCCTTGATATTAGCAGCAGTCTCAAAAAGTGAGGCTGAAAGGCTCTACAGGTTTCCAGGATTTTTTTATGGCAGCCTGTGCTTAAAGCACCTCACCTCTGACAACACTGGTAAGCCTGTACAACAACAGTGACAACAACAGGCCTTAAGAACAGTAGGAAAAAATATACTGACATTTCCAAGAAAGAAATATAAGTGATTTTCTTTTTGCACCAGAATTCTCTCACTAAAACACATTTTGTACTCTGCACGTTCTGAATATTTTCCTTCAAGTAAACACAGTTCAATGGCTATTTCCCAATAAATATTATAACCTCTAAATACAAAAATTAATATGAAAGCCCTCATAAAATGAATTTATTTCGTGTATCTCACCTTGTCAGTGCTGCCATGCTGAAATGGGGGTTTTTGTTTTGCTGTTGAAGTTTTGGAAAAGTGGTTTGTCAGTCCAACTGGAGAGTGCTGCTTTTTTTTTTCCCCACTAGCCATAGATAGTATTACAATGATTTACAGAGACACGCTGAAAGTAAATTATGTTGTAAATGCCTCTCCCTTGGGTTGACAAAGAATCACAGGGAAAAAATGCAAAAAGTTTGAAATTCCCAACAGCAAAGGTTGACAGGAAAATATGGTGTTGTTTTTCTATGAGTAAAAGTAACTTTTATGTTGTGTTTTCCCATGAGAAATTATAAACTTTCAAAGGAATTTTAGTCTCTTGTATGCACACATAAGAGCAATTTATCTGGTACTGCCCCAGTGAAAACACTGTTAAGACTTTAAAGCTGTTAGAACTATGGCTGAACTTCATCTAGGCTGCTACTACTTATTTGTTCTTGCTGCCTCTTCTTGTCAAAACATTTACTCAGACTTCGGAGAGTTGCAAGTTGGCAACGTGTTAATAATATTAGAATGCATTTGTGTCGGCCATGTGGCCGCAATATTTAAGTAAATTCATCACTTATTTAATGAATAATGAATTCACGAGAGTAGCTATGGAGACGTGGAACCATATGTAGTAAATTAAATGGGAACTTGTCAACGTACAGTAACAGTGAATGTCACCAAAGTAGTTGTGTCTGTTTTATAGCAGTGGTGATGCACTTACACCGAGCCTGGGATGGATTCCTGACTAGGTATAGGACAGCCACATTTTTTCACACCTAAGTTGCAGCAGTGATTTCTAACAGGTGTGGTAATAAAGTGAGAATTTACGCACGTTCCTCGTCGGTGTGTGCAGGAAAGGTGGAAGAATCTCAAGTTATTCAGTCTGTAAATTACTTAGCAGCATTTTGAAAAGTAAGGTAGAGAACTGCAGGAGGTTTTTTTTTTTTTTTCCGATGGGAAAATGTCACCAAGAGAAGGGGGGTGGGTGTTACTCAGCTCAGTTCTCATCTACCCTAGAGCATAATGAAAACTCCAGATATCAAGGATGATTTCCAAGATAATTAATGAGGAAAATCAGACCTGAAGAACAGTAAAGGATATGCAAGAAGCTCATTAGCAAGAAATCAAGGAAAGCAGGTGGTGCAAAAGGTCAGAAAGCTAAGCCCATCTTTCTGTTTGACTTCAGAGTCACGAGCAGTCTTCTGGACATCATGTCAGTACTCACCAACCTGAGAGTGAGACTATTTAATTCCAACCCTCTTCCATGGGCTGGGACACTTCCTACTATCTCAGGTTGCTCCAAGCCCCATCCAGCCTGGCCTTGGACACTGCCAGGGATGGAGCTTCCATCCCTGATTTGGAAATATGCAGATAAACTCTGTTCAGAGAGTCCACTGACCAAAACAGCATGAGAAACCTAATGATTGATGGGACTGATGAGCCATATGTAGCTTTGGATTAGCAAGAACCTGATCTTTGGTTATGCACATGACTAAAGAAGTTTCACCTACCTGAAAAATATCTCTGGTGCAATCCTGTCAGCTGAAGAACTCAGGCTATTCCAGTGAAATCTTCAAAAATTGAGGGAACTTCACACTTTGTGCTGAAGTGGTGTGTTTAAATGGAAATATCCTGCTGTAGATGTAGCTGAAGGTCCTTTTTGTGTGCACATGGATATAGTTTGCTGCAGTCAATAAGAAGAGATAAGACACCATATACAACACAAACACTGGAAAGGAGATAACACAGGAAAGGAGATAATTGTTAGAAAACTAGGGCAGAACTCGTAAAGATTGCAACCATCTTTGTTTGAAATATATTAGAAGCCCACATCCAGCTAAATCCTAGCTTAAAGTAATGTTTATGCTCACGACATCCCCTGAGGTTTCAGAAATTTTAAAAGCTCTAAAACACTTAAAGACATGCAGCCTTTCAGGTCAGAGACAGTTCCAGTCTTGTGACATTTCAGGCATAAGGCTCATCTTTCCAGCAAGTTTTTTTCTTGAAGAACTCACTTTTATCACCAAGCCTAACAACAGACTCCCACCACGAACAGAGTAACTACTCACTGCTTCTCCACCCTGAGTAACTCAGAGCCCACCTTCACGAGGACAGAAGCCCCTCAGCTGTCCCATTTTGCAAAGTTAACACCTGGGACCTTCCCAGGGCCCATTCCAATGTAATTTTGGGGATCTGTGTCACACCTCCAAAAGTTTCTTGATATTTTTTCAGCCGCTGAGTTGCGTTACATCTCGTCACGTCGTGTTGAGTGGCATTATTGCCTTCAGAAATGATGGGATAGAGCGTGACTTGATGTGCTGTGAGTGATGTGACACAGTGTGACATATGTCATAAAATCATTGTCACCCATCAAAAAAAAGTGACAGATCAAATTCAAACAAAGCTCGCCATATACTTTTAGTGGCTACCCAATCAACTAAAAACAAATATTTCGGATTGTGAGCCAAAAGCGTGGGAGTGTGACTCATTTTTGGTCAGTCCTCACATGCCTATCTTGGCATTTTGCATTTCTTCCACTTTCTTTCACACTGCATTATCCAGTTGGTGGGGAGGAAACTTGTTCAGTTCATTTATATTATTCAGTCTGCATATTTGTCAGACCATTACTTCTAAATATGTTCTCCTAGTCCTTTTCACGAATTGTCCCCATTTACCTTCTCCTCTTGATGCATTTGAGTTATTATCATGTTATGAAAGTAATAATGTACAGAAAAGGTTGAATTTGTCATCCTGCAATGTTGTACAAGCCAAACCATCAAGAACAAGGAGATAATTTTCTGTAATTCTACATCTGAAGAACACACTATCTATTCAAAAATATCACACTGCTTTATTTCCAGGCTACATATCTGCTCATTAAACATTTCTAATAACGAATGTAAGATAGAGGGAGAAAATAAAAAGCACTTTTGCCTTGTAAATGAATTGCTGCATTTCTGACTAAACCAATATCAGTGTGGGAATAAGCCCAAACAGCTTTTCAAGACTGGAGTTGGGACAACTGGCAATATGCAGTAAGTGGTACCAGAGCATTACCATTGCTCTAATATTCATGGAGTCAGGGAGTGAATTTCCAAATTTCCCCATGTCCAAAGGGGGAAGGCAGGGATGTGAAAGATGATGTGGGTGCCATCCATCGCTGTGATCACATAAGGGAACCCCGAAATGTCATAAAATCCCACTCGGATCTGTTGTCACTACTGCTGCTTATATGGAAAATTAACACATTTAATTAACTGCCTGACCAAGGCAGCTGTTACCTTATATAAAACCTTGAACATCGATGCCCAGCATATCCCATTAGGTGCTCCAGTGTGCCAGTGGCATAAGACTGATTATCCTTTTACACCAAATGGCACAGCAGGACTCCTCTTGCAGCACACTCAAGTCAAGATCTTCCTTAAATTCTTCATGGGGCATAATGATGCTCCAGCCCAAATTGCTTAATAATGTTGTCTTTCAGGACAGCCAAGAAGATACACCATGCCCAGCAAAACATGTCCTGGCCAAAGCAACTCCTCTCTCTGCCTTTGTTCCTGACATCTGAAAGTATTGCTGCTGCCTCGGCTGTGGAAGCGTTTGGCATGTGATTTCCATCGGAATACTACAAGCACTATTTTATTTATATTCCATTTCTATCATTTATGGCAGATGGTTACTTGCCTTAAATTTTTAAATAATATCTTGGCTGCAGAATTTCAAATTAAAAGTAAACTCCCAAAGTAGGAGGAAAGGGTAAGTTCAGTTATTTTTTAAAAAGTTGGTTGGTGGATATTTTTTTGTTGTTGTTTTTTTAGTGCTCATCCTGTACATGCAAGTCTGTCTGCATGTGAGCATCCAGATTTATACACATTTTTCCCTGAAAATACTTTTCTCCTATAAATTTGTGTGCATATAGATTTCAATAATTAAACACTTGAAAGGTAAACCTTTTATTTAGAGCTGAAATAGTTACAGGTTATTTCATTACAGAGGAGGATATTTTGTACACATCTGAACATTTTCTAGGTGAAATTCAAGTTTTAGGTCGAGATTTGGAATAGAGCAACCTCTAGACATGAAGAATTTTCACTCTTGATATTTTTGCTCTTAATTATCTTTCCAATCCCCTTTTTATGCTGTGATAATCACAAATGTGTTGTATTTAGAGAATTCAAACTGTACACAGAAAAGGATAGGACAAGCTGGCACAGCCTCATTCATTTCAGCAGAAAAATTCACTTTTAATGTTTGGCCATTAAGCAATACCAACCTTGCACACAGCATTTTCTACCATAGGTTTCAAATCACTGCGAGAGAAATAGATCCCAATCCTGCAAACACTTACGTGTGTGTAACTACACATATGGGAATAATCCCATTAAACTGATGGGATTACTCGTGTGCATAAAGTTAAGCATGTGTGTAAGTGCTTGCTGGAGCTGGGCCTGAGGGTAAAGACAGGATTTTTGAACCATTGGTGCAGTGGGTGTGAATGTTCATATTCCAATTGCGTGGCTTCAAATGCTCCTCTCCAATTCAAAAGTTTTGAAGGAAGAATTTTCCCTCTTTTCCATCAAATCAGGATGTTCTAAGACCCTATGAACCATCCATTGTTAGAGCACAAGGGCCACTCATAAGGAGGTCTCCATAAAGCCAAGCAAGCTTAGAGCACACAAATAACCTGAGACTTGCGTTGTGTTCCCTGCCCTCAGTCTTCTCACAGATCCTTTCAAATTTGCAAATTTATGTAAAGAAATTCAAATCTACAAGTTGTAAAGTGTACATAGCTGTTATTCACGTGTTTGGGTTTTTTTTTTCCCCTTGGTAATCTCAGGTGAAAGGATTCTTGGACTTGAAGATATTTGAAAATGCAAAGAAGCAAATAGAAACTGGAGTTATGAACTCAGTTTAAAAAATAACTCCATACTTAAAGAAAAAAAACAGTTCATCTAAGGTAGAGGGTGCAAAATTTCCTTGTGTAGGAAGGAGATGGTTTAGCCAAAAAATATTTTGAGAAAAGAGCAAAAATACAGACAATACAATTCTCTGCTTTGAAAGTCTTATTTTCTATACAGAGAACAGCTAAGGGATCCATCAACTTCGTGTCAGATAAGGAGACATCCTCTTGCCTAAAGCTCCTCTTCCCTACCATGCTCCCAGTCAAGTTCCTTGCACATTGGGTTAGGAAAAGTTCAATAATGGGAAAGAAAAATCTTCACGTACAAAGCATCTGCCAACAATACCCTGGGGACAAAAAAGGAAGAATTTTTATAACCAAGTTTCCAACCAGTGTTATGTCTAAGAAATCCCAGGTGACTATTCCCACTGAAGTTCACTGTACCTAATCCTGGATATATATTCTCAGCCAGGATTTCAACACTTCAACTCTCAGGGCTGTTCAGAGACATATTTTCACAAACAAGGGAAAATCAGCACATCAAATTCCCAGTTCTGTGTTTGGGCAATGTTAAGAACATCTCCTTCATCCTCCGCAGATCAAGAACTGGTAACTGAAACTGGAGAAACTCAGGTTATCCTTAGACCATTTTGTTATCTTTTCACTGAATGAGCTGACAATTTATACCACAGCTTCTCAGATCCTCTGGATCCTGAGTAGACTCATGGAAATAGCTGTGTATTTAAAATAAAAGCAAAATTATAAATGTTTCATTGAATCACTTAGGTCAAGAAGATCTTTAAGATCATCAGGCCCATCATTAAACTATGTTCCTCACTGTCACATCCACACATATTTTAAATTTCTGTGGGGATGAGGACTCCACCACTGCCCTGGGCAGCTTGCCAGGGCTGGACAACCCCTTTCAGTGAAGAAACTTTCCCTGATACCCAATCTAAACCTCCCTTGCTGCAACTTGAGGTCATTCCTCTTGTCCTATTGCTTGATACTGAGGAGGAGAGACAAAGCCTCACCTGGCTGCACTCTCCTGTCAGGGAGCTGTGGAGAGTGAGAAGGTCCCCCCTGAGCCTCCTTTTCTCCAGGCTGAGTTCCCCCAGCCACTTCTGGTGCTCCAGAGCCTTCCCCAGCTCCATTGCCCTTCTTTGGAGATGTTGCTATGAAATATCGAATAGAAATGTGTCTGTGTATGTATGAATTCAAATAGAACTACTTACACGTGGCATTTGAACCCTGATACTTCACTTTCTTGTCAGAGCTGGTGAGAGCAGCAGAGCAAAGTCTGTGACAGTAAAAAAAAAACCACGAGGAGTATAACAAGCTTGACCCTTATATACTGCAGACATAAAGCTGGAAAATTGTGTGTGGTCTTCCTCTGATGCCATACTCAAGATTTTTATTGCAAACACCTTCCTTCCAACATCCATTTAACATGCATCCATCTGTCAGGCAATGTTTCCCACAGCAGTGTTAATGTGCATGTGCCCCCTTCCACTTTGGTAGTTCACACCTTTAACTAGGGCTGGAGCCAGAGTGCAATAAACAGCCTTCCACAGTTTTGAGTATAAAAGGCTCAAAATGTGAGAGACACTTCATCAAAAAACACAAAAGACCAAGACAGAGCAGTTTGGAACTCTGGAGGGCACAGGGGGTGGTGGGGTTTAGAACCCTGCTTGCAAATCCCTCTCCTAAAAAGTAAGAATTATGAATAATAGCTCAAAAGAGAGGATAGAAAGTTACATCTGATGGGAAGGACACAGTCTCAATCTAACAAAGAAGCCCTCGCCTGGCTCCCAACCAGGTGTTGTGTCTTAGCTTGTTTAAAAATACTTCTGGTTGTGTTTAATTAGTTATGACAAAAGATCCTCAAAGAATGTATCAGTTCAAGGCTTAAGTTTGCCTGCAATATTTCACCTTTGTTCAAGGGAAAAAAAGTATCACTGAGATACAAAAACTTGAAAAAATACAGTATGAAAGTTACTGCCTTAATGAAATATTAAAAATGCATCAGGAATACTGTTCTGGCATTAAAAATAAACAATAACATTTCTTCCTAGTTACGGTTCACTTCAATTCTTTAAAAATTAATTATTACCTCTTTAAATATTTGATTAAATTAGATTTGGGTGGGTTATCTCTATCCACAAAATACACGGTGTTGTGTATAAATTTGCTTTCTTCAGTCCCTGACATGTACAGGCACGTTATACGGTTGTTTGATTATTAGAAAACTAAATCCAATGGCTCTGTTTTGGCAGTTTGCAAAATATATACTATTGAATCTTGCCACTTGGAATGGAAATGCAGCACTATGTTGGAAATCTCTAATAAAAAGAAGAAAAGTAAAGCAGCAAAATTACACTATGTGATATTTGGGATTTTCACATCGTATCTTATCGTGCTACTATATCTCACGTTCTAAAAAGGACACATTATTTTTAATAATGGTTAATTAGGATTTGGGGATAATAGCTTAGAAATCATAAGAAATTTCTAGGCATATAAAGTCTATTCTGTTCTCAATTCACAGGGATTTATGAGTAAAACTACTTAGATAGCAAGGGAAGAATAAACCCTCCAGCACGTCCTAAGAGAGGTAAGACATTTATGTCTCCAGCATTACAATAAAAATAATTTAGAATGTCCAACTGGATAAATAAAAAAAGTATCTGAATGAGCACAGGAGCTGATGGAGTTATAAAACATTCCTTTAAGTGAACACCTGGAAGTGTCCAAAGTCAGGCTGGATGAGATTTGGAGCACCTGGAAGGGTGAAAGGTGTCCCTGCCCATGGCAGGGATGGGATGGGGTTTAAGGTCCCTTCCAACCCAAATCATTCCTACCCCTAGACCATGTAAATCTTCCACTAGATCAGGCTATTCCAAGCCCAGTCCACACTGGTGGATGTATAATTTTTGATGCATATATATATTTTTTAAAAACATCAGCTAATGTGACACTTTACCTCAAATCAAATATTCTGAGATTCACAGCGGATTTTTCATTTCATGTTTTGTCCAGAAAAAAAATCTTGACTTTGAAACAAACAGGCTTTGGGGATATGGCTCTCTTCTATCAACTATATTGAAATATCCAACTTAGTCCTCAAAAAGCCAACATTGTAAAAAAAGAATAAATTCAACCTTCTCTTTGGATTAATATCACAATATCTCAATGCAAACATCTGGCTCCTGAGCATGTGTGATGGCTGTTTTGAAAGGATAATTGACTTTGTGGGAAGGTGCTCTGTTCATTGTTCAGATATTGTGGATGGCACTTCCTCTCCACTTGCTCCTCAGCCCACAGGATGCTCCCATCTCACATACACTGGGATAGCACAGGGAGTGCTTTCCTATGGGCTTAGACAGCAGGCTTGCCATGAAAATCGATCATTCCTTGAGATTGTATTTAAAAATTGAGCTAAACTATATAAAGAATTTTGTACAAATTAATAACTTGCATCATTTTCGTGGTTTTCCTTATAAATTTAGAATGGAAAATTTATGGATTTGTTTCTTTTTTAATAGATAGGGTTCAGGCTTTTGCTAATATTCAAAATACTGCACAGAGCATTAAAAATAAAGAGATAAAATTCCCCAGGTGAACTTTATCACTTCCACCTTGAAGGAATTCTTCCCTGTGAGGATGGTGAGGCCCTGGCACAGGGTGCCCAGAGAAGCTGTGGCTGCCCCTGGATCCCTGGAAATGTCCACAGCCAGGTTGGATGGAGTTTGGAGCAGCCTGGGACAGTGGGAGGTGTCCCAGCCCATGGCAGAGGGTGGAACAGGATGATCTTTAAGGTCTCTTCCAACCCAACCCATGCTGGGATTCAGGATGCACACTTTTTTGTCACCTAAACCTGACTCCAGGACTCAGCTCCCTGCATTCATCTCATAGTTTTACTTTTCACTTTTATTTTTTTTTTTTAAGCATGAGATGCCGAACTTTAGAGAAAGATGGAGTTATTGGCAGGAATTGCTCCCACTCTCCAAGTAGCACAGGCTCCTCAAACTAAAATAGAACTAGAGTGGACTGAAGAGGCTGAACGAGGCATTTATCTCCTCTTCGCTCTGAAGTAGACACATCCAAATTACAACGGTGAAATCCGGAGGAATAGCAACTATCTTGTGGGGAATGAGAAAGAAAGTGTCTGGAAAAACCATCCTGCAGATTGAACTCTCTTCCTGCTTCAGGAGCCATCCCCGGGTGCTTCAGCTCAACAGCTATAGACAGTGCTGAGGCACTCAGAGCAGTAGGGCAGGAAGCTGGGCACAGGCAGTAGTGCAGGAAAAATGTTTGCATGATTATATGTGTGATAATCCAAGCTCCATTTGCATATTTTGATTTTGCTATTCACCAAAGTTGGGTCCCTGAGGCACTTTCTAAAGTCACTTGGGGGGCACTGGGAAGTGGTGCATGAGAGGCAATGGGGAGAGCTCACTCTTGGCCAAGAAACCAAAAGTGGAAATAAATTGTTCCTGTTTGGGAAAAAAATATCAAGGAAAAAGAAAAAAAAAAAAAAAAAAAAAAGCAGCTTTGGATGGGAAGACTGTTTCCACAGCCAAGGGGAATTATTTAAGTTGGCTAATATAACACAGCCAGTTGATCCTTTCCCTTTCATATTCCTGCTTGCCTGTCTGCCCCCTCCTTGGGACCGTCTGAAGGAAGGGAAGGAGCAGACAGATGTTCCTGGCCTGTGCTGGTGGGGAATCAGGGACACATCTGAGATTCTTGTCTCTCTCTTCAGAGCCACCCAGCTGGGAATGGTGACTCACAGCTGGGTCACGAGGGCCTTACCATCAACCTGGAAGATAATGGATTCTCAAAACATTTGCAACTGCAAAAGAAAGTGAAAAAAGAATTTAAAAAAAAAAAAAAAGGAAGAAGAGAAGGGAACAAATTTATATGAAAGGAAAAATTGTTCACCATCTCTGCCACTTCTGTTGGCTTTTGTTGTCTTTGGAGAGACAGGCTGGAAATGAGATGGTCACCTTGTCCCATGAGCTCCCAGCAATGGGACAGCTTCCAGCCATTCCTTGTCCATGCATACTTTGGACAAGGCCCTGTAGTGACAGGACTAGGGGGAATAGAATCCAGCTGGAAGAGGCAGGGGTAGAAGGGACATTAGGAAGAAACTCTTTATGGTGAGGTCCTGGCAGAGGTTCCCAGAGAAGCTGTGGCTGCCCCTGGATCCCTGGAAGTCTCCAAGGCCAGGCTGGATGGGGCTTGGAGCAATTGGGATAGTGGAAGGTGTCCCTTACCTTGGCAGGGGGTGGAAATGGATGAGCTTTAAGTTCCCTTCCAAACCAAATCATTCTTTGAGTCTATGAAAACTAAAGAACAGATTTTCTTTCCTTTAAATATTGGTACTTATGCAAAAAGATGCTCAGAGTTTTCAATGTCACTGTGAGGACAAACCCATGATAAGTGAAATAATGCATTAGCTTGCATTGTATGTATAGTTTGGATGAATAATAAGTGTCTAAAATTTTGTAGATTTATTTAATTTTAAAATGGATTTAAAGTCTTTGAGCTGCTGGAGGCAACAGGATCCAGCAGGTCAGTGAGGGCTCTCTCTTCTTTTTGCATTACCTTCAAGTACAAAAGGAACTGGAGAAGACTTACCAGGAAAAAAATTCATTCAGTTCCTCACAGGACAGTAAATGAGTGGCTCTGTAGAAAAAGTCACCACATGGCCAATGTTAATGACTAAGGATACAACAGCTCCCCATTTTCACCCTCCACTCTTCTCTCTGACTGTTGGTGTGTGAAGCACTATTCCAGCCTGAACACACCATACCATTCCTCCTTGTCTCTGCAGCTCACATTTCCTTCATTCTCACACTGTACTTACAATCAACACATAAATATAATTTTTTTTTTGTAGGAACATATTTTCATCCCAGAGAAGGAAGTGTAGTATGTTCTGACAGAGTTCAGTCTCATATCCTTTCCCTTTTGCAGTGACAGGCAAGCTTCCTCTGATCCATTCAGAAATAAAGCACAAATGATATCACATCACAGTTACTAGTATTTCCTTATTGATATATTTCCTTTTTATGGTGTTTCCCCTTGGGACCTCCTGTTCCAACAACATATTCAGCTTTCAGCAGGTTAGATTCAGGAATATAAAAATAGTTAAGACACCAGAACCTAAAGTAAGTGGCCTTTAACAGAAACACAGAGAAGGAACTGTGTGTCATCATACACAAGGATTAAGACTTTTTAAAATTACAAAAAAGACAAAATGAGCTAAAAATGTTCTTCCATGTAATAAATCTGAAGAGGTTACCCCACTGCAATTCTGAAGAGATTTTCTGTCTTACCTATTTTCTCTTTCCTCCTGTCAGCCTTTCCATCCTTCCCACACACATTCCTTCTCTTTCCTGCAACCAAAACTCACTTCAGTTACTTTGTCCCACCAAAATCCAGCACAAACTCCCAAAACCTTTCTGCAACCTCAATCCCAAAGGCCATGGGAGGAGTGTGCCCTTTGTTTGAAGGATTTCCCAATCCTTCATTTATCCTTTATTTATTTCATTTTATCCATTTGAAGACAGGAGCCTTTTCAGGGATATCACTGAGTGCTGCCTTCATCACCTGGCTTCTTCATGCAGAATTTTTAATTCTACTGGATAGTAATAATAAAGAATTTGAAGTCAGCTCAGAGATCCAACTCTGTGTCTTCTGGAAGTGATCTAACTGTTGGATCAGTGTGTCCCTGGCACATTTGTAGAACAAATTCATATGTCAGCTTCCACAAAGCACTGGTAGTGTCTGAGCTTGCCAGCTCTGCCGTTCTACTGCAAATGAAACAAAATTCAGACTAAATCCAGCCTCTGCACCCTGTTCCAAGACTGAAATTCAAGCGTGGGGATCAGAGGCCACCTCTCCAATGCTGGTTCTGGTTAATCACAAACTTAAATGGGCTCCTTTTTCAGACGAAGATCGGGTATTGTTGAAACCTTGCAGAAGAAATACATTATTTTGAAAAAAAATCAGTTCAATGTGCCAGAGACGTTTGGAGAAGTATTGATCTCTTGTGGTTTCCATAATTTTAAACACCTCCTGGATCAGGTAATCTCAACAGACTGGCACATCCACCTGGGCCAAAATTTCATGCTTTCTGTGTATATATATTACATAAAATGAAACGTGTTCACAACAGATTTGCTTAGCTGGCCCCACATTAATTGCTGCTGTGCCTACAGAAACTTCACTAGGCACAGACTTAACACCAGTTTTCATTTAATCAAGCTCCTAATTTGCATCCTCAACAAAGTTTCAGCTTATGACTGATTTGAAAAGGCTGCCCTGTCCCTGGAGGATTGATACATGATATTTTACAGGGCATGATAAATAATATTTTTAAAACTTAAATAAACAAGGTCTCTGAGTGTTTTCTCCTGAAAAGTTTTACTACATTTATGACAATTTAAATATGCCTCTTGAGAGCCAAACCATGAAGATAAAGAATGCAGCAGGGCCAGACAAGAGAGCACTGGAATTCTCAGCACAGACACATTTTAAAAGAAGCCTGACATTTGCCCCATTTCTGGATGACCAAAAAAATAGATAAATAAATTACTAAATAGGCTCATTACAGACTCATTCTGCTTTTCCATGTACCTACAGCAAAAAATGAATCACATTTTAATGCATGAAAACCAGGTGACAACACATTTGAATCCTGTATAAAATAATGAGCTGTATTTTCATTTGAGATGTGTCAAAATAAAATACCACTGGGAGAGAGTGTGTCTTACTGAATCCTTTATAATAGGCAACATAACCAGCAATGTGTGAAACCAGAGAAATTCAAACCCACACACTCAGAATCACCTTTAAAAGGTGGTGAGATTGGGTTATCCTTTAATTCTTTCTGGCTCTTCCTCTTAAAGAGAGGAGAACCCTCAAAAAGATTTTGGGATCCACTGGGAAAACAGTTGCTTTATGGCAGGTATTGGAACTTGGGGTAATGTAATGCCCAGCATTGTGTACAAATCCAGAGAAGAGATGCCTCAGGTTTTGGTTGAGCACAGTCAGGCAGATCTTGAGACTCACTCTGATGTGACCAACTGTAGTTTGGGGTTTTGTACTTATTATAAACTCTATTGGTTTTGCATGGGGGGAGGGAAAAAAGGTTGTGTTGTGCATGAACAAGTAAGCCAAGAAGGAATGAAACACACCCATGGCAAGTGTGTGACCATAGAATGCCCCACTAAAGTGGAAAACAAACAAACAAAACCCAAACAATGAAAAAAGAAAGAAAGAAAGAAAGAAAGAAAGAAAGAAAGAAAGAAAGAAAGAAAGAAAGAAAGAAAGAAAGAAAGAAAGAAAGAAAGAAAGAAAGAAAGAAAGAAAGAAAGAAAGAAAGAAAGAAAGAAAGAAAGAAAGAAAGAAAGAAAGAAAGAAAAGAAAAGAAAAGAAAACAAGGGAGAGTTCTTTTCAAAGTTAACAGAATGAAGCAGAGGTCCATGATAAAATGAATCTGAGGAAGGAGCTTTGTCTCTACCTCCTCCCTACAAGAGGGACATTGGCAGATACACACCATTCCTTGGGCAGCATCAAGAACTTCCTTCTCCTCTTCATCCAGGTCTGTATTTACAGGCAAAGCTGCAGCCTGTGTTTGGGATTTTGCTGTGAGTGTTCACACCTCTGCAGCAGATGTTACCTTTAACTCCCACCACACCTTCACTGCAGGACACAGACATGCCTGAAAAACTTCTGAACACTTTAAACTCTTCTGTCCCTGTTGAAATTCTCAGATGAGCACACAGCAAGTCAAAGTTCATCTAAGCAATAAACAGGTTCACTCAGTGGGAATATAAATTAATGCTTTTTGGCCTTCCCATGTAGGCTGCCCTTTAAAGCTTACCTGTGCTCCAGCTCAGAGTGCTTTCCTCCCCCCTGAGCACAGCAATAATCCCCTTGGGATCAGCAGAGAGATCAGAGGACAAATCAGCTTCCTCCAGTGTTCTGCATCCCTTCCTCTCCCATCTCTGCTCACCTTTCACCCCTTTTCCAGCAGCCAGGTGAGCTGAAGGCTCTCCACAGGGTCTGG
This sequence comes from Sturnus vulgaris, assembly GCF_052056855.1. Lineage (NCBI taxonomy): Eukaryota > Metazoa > Chordata > Aves > Passeriformes > Sturnidae > Sturnus > Sturnus vulgaris. Next base: position 38,910,856 of record NC_142249.1, on the reverse strand, counting down.
AGCAGACCCTCCTGGGCTCTCACACCATTTCCCATGGGGACACTCCAGCCCCTCCTGCACTTCTCCCTCTGCCATGGCCTCTCTCCCAACTCACATGGGTGACAGATGCTTTTTCTCCCCCACCCCGTTTTGTCAGCAGGATAAAAATAAGTGATTTAAATCAGTCTCTCTTTAGTACCCAACCAGCTAGCCCTGCCTAATATTTGTAGTCTAAATAATCGCCATATGTGGCAGTGGAATACAAGTTTGTGGCCTTTTTTTTTTTTTTTTTTAATAGAAGTTAATCCAGCTTTGAGCTGGATTAATTCCCAATGAGGCTTGGGGACAGACAGCTGTTTCTCTTCTTTGGCCTGGGAATATTGCCCTCAAAAACCCACCTATACTTGTCAGCATCCCTGCTGGACATGAGTTGTGCTCATTTTCAGGTCCTTGTTTCACCCTACATTCAGGGGCAGCATTGCACCAGTGTCTGCTTCCCAAAAAAGGAAAAAAAAAAAAAAAAGTATGACATTTGGAAATGTTTTGTTGACTATTTTGCCATGGAATAAGAAAGGCTTCAAAGCTCCCATCTTCATTTGGAGAGTTGGGAAGGAAGAATATTTGCAAAGGAGACATTTGACAGGAAAATCTGTATTAGCCTGTAGGGCAGTAGTGGAGCCAGATAAATCCTGTGCTGGCTCTTAAGGCTGAAACCTCACAGAAACAGTTTTAAGGAAACAAGCCCTGAAGTGCTTATTTACCCTGTGCCACAAGACAAGCAGTGGTGAAAAAAACAGCAGGAAAGAGGAGCAAAAGAATAAACTAAATAATAGTCTCTGGTACTTTTCAACCTGTTCATCCTGGAAAAAAAAAAATTAAAAAAGTTCTACCTATGTTACACATTCCCTTATTATTCCTGGCCCCCAAAACTGTATCCACAGCCAGAAAAATTACCTGGAGACCCTTTTTTTGGCTGGAAAATACAGTAGGAGATTAATATCCAATATGCGTATTAGAGTGGTCAAGGAATACTGTTTCTAAAGTCAGGCTAAAAATCATACCTGAGATTTGAAGGCAAAAGCAGTTGCTTGGCAAGGTTTAAATCTCTGTCTCTGCAGTTTTGTTTTCTCACACACATTATGTAAGCAAGTCACCTCACACCTAAAATGTGTCTCAATTTGTGTTTGTTCTGCTTTTTTTATTGCCACATTTGAAAATTAATAATTCAATGTCCTAATATTAGCTGTCATCTTAACTGTCATAAAATTAATAATTCATCAAACCGAAATCAAACAAATGCCACCTTTCTATGCTGGATGAAGATTATACTTTGCTGCATTTGTGAAGCTAAATTTGGTGAGATTCACCACTTTATTTGGAATGAAATCATATTTTACCAATTAATATATCATTTTATCACCTTCACTGTCTTTGAAATTACCTCTAAGGAAAGGTTTTGCACAGACACACAGGTTTTATTTTTACAACATATTTTTACCAGATGAAAAGAACAGTGGTTTGAAATGCAAGGAACATTCACTCACTTTTATGCCCTTTCTTCCTGGTCATGCACATCCAAATTTCCAGGGAAAGTATCAATTGTACCTGCAGTGCTCTGGCCAAATTCCAGATCTGAGTGGTTACACTTAGCCTGTCTAAATTCTTGCTGGATTTTTTTTTTTTTTTTTGAGAAGGAATCCCCCCTTTCCCTGAGTTGTTGGGGAGTGCTGTGAGTGCTGCTCCTCTCAGCAGGAGCTGCCTTGGCTCCAGCAGAAGGTGAAGGGATTTCCAAGTGTGGAGAGCAGCCTGTGTTAAATTTACAAAGCGTTTGGAGATCCTTTGGGGTGAGAGGTGCTATGTAAATGTGAGGTCACTGCTGTTATCTGGGGTGCAAATGCATCCCGGGCTGTGATAGAAGCTATCTATCTAAAAAAAGGAGGAAAAAAAAGTAAGAAAAAAAAATAAAAATAATAAAGAGGTAAAAATGAGTTTAAAAAAGGGGGATACAAAAGAAGCGGGGAGAATGGGATAAAAGAAGGGGAAAAACTAAAGAAAAAAAAGAAAAAATATGGGGAAGGGAAAGGAAGGGAAGGGAAGGGAAGGGAAGGGAAGGGAAGGGAAGGGAAGGGAAGGGAAGGGAAGGGAAGGGAAGGGAAGGGAAGGGAAAGTACAATTTCTACCCATGCTGTGCCAGACTGTGGATGACAAAGTTGCCCTTTTCTTGGCTTATTGTAAAATGGGAATATTAAACACTAACTTACTTGGTTTCTGCTTTTCAGGCTTTTTAAATCTTTGCATAGTTTATAAATTCTTCTCCCTTCACCAGGAAATATCAGCTCAGTCCACACAGGAAACTCCCCAACTTCCACCACTGCTGCATCCCACTCACTGCAGCTCAGAAACTCCTGATCCCTCCTTTTAGAAGCTGGTGCCACATCCTGCTGAAAATCCACCTCCACATCCTTCCATCTTTTCTTCATATTTAGAATCAGAGAATCATGGAACTGTTTGAGTTGGAAGGGACCTTAATGATCACCTCATTCCACAGCTGGCAACAGGCTGGGACACCTTCCACTAGCCCAGGTTGTCCCAAGGCCCATCCAAAGTGGCCTTGCAGGTATAATATTGCATAAATCACATTCTATATTGCCTTAGTCCCCATATGCCTCCATAACTCACCTGCCTCTTCCCAATACCATAACTTTCATCTTTCAATTTAATTTTTTTTCTTTTTGCTGTTGCTCACCTGATTGGATGATGTGGAATTGTGATTCCTGTCACTTAACCACCCTTAAAGGGACAGACTTTCTAATGGAAATTGAATACGAAATGTTGGATTCCGTGGGGAAATTTCAAATTGACAAATTTTCTGAATGGATCTCTCCTAACCTTGTTGCATATAATATATGCATGTATTGAGCTTAATTTTTGGTTAGTATCAAAATGTATTGATCTGCAAGATAAATATTGACTTGACCTCGCTTTCTCTCAGTCTATATTTACTTCTAGAGTCAATAAGTCTAGAAACTGATCTGACAGGAGTCAATAATGGCTTAAAATTCTCAAAATAGCAGCTTTGCTCTAAGGTTGCAATTTTTTATTTTAAAGTTACTGCCTTAAATGTATAAAACGCTCAGGAGGACTTAACACTTTACTGCACAAAGCCATTGGGGAAACACTCAAATGCCAGAAGACCTTGATGTGACTTCAGGCCAACTGTGCCATTTCAGCACTGGCCAAGCCATACTGAGAATATTTTAATAGTGACCTACTGCAGTCCATCTTTTTGCCCTGTGTACCCTCAAAAATTGGAGCTCTGCTCTGGAGGCTATGCCTGAGTATCACTGATGGGATTTGTCAGGGCAAAACTGTCTTGAGCCTTGGGAAAATGCAAAGCTTGCTACTGGGTGAAGGTTGTCATCATGAGAATGCCCTCCCTGCCTTAATTTCTCTGCTTAGGGACGTGGTAATTAACCCAGCAAGATTTTCAGTGTCAAATGGGATCATGTTCTTTCCCTTTCCCCGAGTGGTGGGCAAATCTCCAGTACAGTCTTCATCCCTATTTTCCTCATAGCCGTGTTACAACAAAAATCTTCGTGATTTGATACCTCAGTTTCTGATTTTTTGGGGTTCCTTATGAAGAACTTTCATTAGAAGGCAGTTTAATAATTCAGTTATTTGAGCAGTGTTTCTCTAATACCTGAGAAAATGCTATAATTTCATTTAAGGAAACCATTGTTACTGTCAAGTATTTCCCTGTCCCCTAGAGATTGGTCATTCTTCTGAGAAGTGCAGGAAAATTATTAAAATCCAGAGAAAACAATAAAATTAAGAGAAAACAGATGAGAAAAAGACACAGTGGATGACCTAATATCACTTTTTAGGATGAAATTGAAAAATATTCATTTTCTCTCACTGTTAAAGGAACCAAAGAATGTGGCAGATAGTTTTAAGTGTTGCTGAAAAAGAAGAGGAAAAAGATCTGTCTATATTTTTCCCCAGGAAGGAGTCCAGAATTTTGAATTAGTAATTTTCCCTTAGGTTTTTGTTCTTTTGGTGGCTTTTTTTGTTTGGGTGGTTTTTTTTTTGTTTTTTGTTTTTTTGGGTTTTTTTTTTGTTTTTTTTTTTTTTTAATTTTTGTATAGGCAGCCTTTAGAGAAGATGTTGTACAAGACCCTGGGCTTGTATTAGAATAGTCTTCTGCTGATATTCATTTATCTGCATGTTTTAAAAGTGGATGAAGCATGAAGCGAAGCATGTAATAGACTTAAGAACACATAGGTACAATTAAATGGGGAGGAAAACAATTACTTGTTATTCTTGCTGTGCTAATGTTACAGAGAAAAACTACCAACGTCTGGAAGAAAATTTTCCAAAATGAAGGGGGGAAGGAAGATGAAAAACTCCCATTCCTAAATACCACGGGTGTAAAAACCCCACGTGAGCATGGGCAAAGCAAAAAAAAAAAAAAAATCCTACAATTAGAGCAAAACAGCCATACCAGAACCCTTAAAAAGCCTGGAATCATTCCATGAAGAGTGTGACATATTTTTTTCCAGGGAAATGGTAGGAAGGCTCCCCTCAATCATCCATCCCAAAGCTGCTCCATGGTGCTGTTTGCTTTGATTAAACACAAGAATTTCACATCTTCCCTAAGTTCCTTCTTCCTTGGGCAAAACCTCCGGGTTTGGTGTAAATGGTTAAAAGAGTCAGACATGGAATGAGTCCAGCTGGGAAGAGGGAAAGGGAAAAGGAGGTAATGGGGGTAAAAGAAGGGGTTGAGATGGATCTCCCCTTCCCACCTGCCTGCCTTGCCAAGGAGAAATGAACCTCAACATCTTCGAGCTGAGGTGAGGAGTCCTTTCCCAGAACTGAAATATGAAGTAAAATAAAATAAAGCATTCCTAGTCTGAACAGGCAAATTTCTATGAAAAGAATGTCTGATTTCAGGAATCTGCAGTCTCCCCATGCAAAAAATGTCTCTGCTGAAAACTGTCCAGCCAGCCTCTGTGATTTTAATTAAATAGCAAAGACCGTGTGTCGAAATTCACAATCTTCATCCCCATTTACTAGTGGGTGTTGAAAAATAAGCTAAAAAAAAAAGTATTAAAAAAAAAAAAAAGCTTACTCTTTACTCAGCAACTTGAACAGATTTCAAGTCATTTTGTAGTTGGGAGGAATGCTCACAAAGACAGAGATTTTCTTGACTGAGATCATCAGAGCCCAGAGCTGAAGCAATTGTGCAACTGAGAAATGTATTCAGGCTTATTTCACAAGAATTATTTACTCTTTAAACTATTCATTCACACCTACAAGGAAAAAAAATTAAGAAAAAAAAAAAAGAAAAAAAAAAGGTTTTAGACAAACTATCTCCCCTGATACCTTCAAGTTGATTATCAGAGCAGGGACCTGATCTCCATCAGCCAAAGGCAGGAAAGTGCTTGGCCAAAGCCCTTTAATTCAATAGGCTCCTGAATTGTGCCTTTGCATCCTCATAGCCTGATACTCGCAGAAGGGAGAGGCTGATTTTCATTTTCTGTGCTCTAACTTTCTAATAAACAATAAGCAGATCGCAGCCTCCCTCTTTTGTGCGGGGGAAAATAAGCATTTTTTTATTATTATTTTTTTAAATATTACAAAAAGGGACAATATGCTAAAAATATGCAGCGAACAAATATCATCTGTACAGACTGGAAGAGAACCTTCATAAATTAACCTTATTAGTGCATTACTGTAAGCGAATGCCAAAAAAGCTCCTAATTTGCATTAAGATAGATTTTTCAGGTTGGCTGCATGATTTAATTAAAGAAAAGATTAAGAATCATTAAACAAGCTGCTCTACCTTGCAATAACAGAATTTATATCTGATTCAGGTTAACGAAAACACAGATGGTGATTCAGTAACTGTTGAGTTGCTGTAACAGAATGAAAATGATCCCATTAGTTCTCTGGAAATGTGAGGGAATTTGAAAATTAGCATGCAGATACATTGTATGGTGCTAGACAGCTTGGTCTGCTTGGATCATCACTGATTACTCTTTGTTTGGGTTGGCAACACTGAACTTAATAAATGAAAAAATGTTCCAGTATACCACAGTTGGAAACTGTTCAAGGTTGAAATAGGTGTGCAGACTTTCAAGAAGAGAGAGTTAAGTAAACAAATGTCAATCAATTTGGGGCTGGCAACGTTTTTTTCTTCCAGAATGTCTGTTCTTGAGAAGCAAGTGTCATCAGAATTGAAATCCTTTGCTTGATACATATGTTCATGTGGTATTTATTATTACAAAGGTATTTTAAATGCGTGGCGTTCGTTTACAAAGGAGCCTCGGCAGCGTTTGGACGCTGAAAGTGGAGAAGAGCTCTTAGGAAAATGGGTCAGGTTGTGTGTGGCACTGACAAAGAAATCAAACCTGCTGCAGAGAAAGGTTTGTGATGGGAGGAGATGTAAAATAAAGGTAAAACCCCTCCTGAATAATCCTGAATAATAAACTGGATAAATTCCATAAGGGATCGCTGTTAGACCGTGAGGGAGAGCAGAGCCTGGGCAGGAGTGATTTTGTTCAGCAGGTGACATTCCCAAGGCTCTGGCAGAGAAAACTGCATTATCCAGGGAATGACACCTGGATCACAGCAGCCCTATGGCCAGAGCAGGAGGTCTGGATGACAGAACTTGCTCAGAACTCTGCACAAGCTCTGATCAACACCAAATTTTCCAACGTGACTCATTCCGTGGCATTAACACTCAGGCAGCAGGACAGGAGGGTGTCTTCTCCTTCTAAGAGGTTATTTTTCCTTTTCTTTTTGACTTCTTCATTTTATTGCAACTGACTTCAAGGCCAAAAGGTTGTGCATAGGGTGTTACAACAAAAACGAGGTTGTAACACTCGGACTTTTAGGTTAAAGTGTTCTTTGCTTATCACGTGTTAAGATCTTTCAGGAATGATGTAATGCACCAGGGACTGTGGTGCTACATTTGCAAACCACCTTTTTTTTAATCATTAATTGACATCATATAATAATGTCCAGCTCACTACTCCCAAAGTGATGGCAATTAATCTTGTAGGGGAAAAAAAAGACATTTTTAGCTTTTAGCATAGAAAGGTCATAAACAGGTTGTCTTTGGTTTGACTGGATTTTAACCATCTGATCAAACTTTTTTTTTTTTTTTACTTTAACATTTAACATTTCTCGAACATTACCTTGTTTTTTTTAACACTTACATATTTAAAGATTGCATTTAGGAGAGATAGCCTCAGCAACTTGGCAGCATTTAAAAGCACACATGTTATTGCAAACAAGTGTGTCTTAGTTACAAAGGAAACCTTTGCTGTTCTTCCATGACCAGCACTTTTCTTTTTTTATGTCTTCAGAAACTGGTGCACGATGAGTGATGGCACTGAAAAACATTGATTTTTATTTTTATATTTTTTTTCTCCTCTCATTTAGGAGCTGGAGTTTGTTCTCAAACAAGGTGAACCACAGGGAAAAATATCATTAAATATTTTCTCAGTCCTCCAGCTTACCATAGACCGGTTAAGCGTCCTGTCTTTGTACTGATCAGGCTGCTTGCAGTTTTCATATAATTGCAAATCCCTCTCCCTCCTTGGCTCCTGGAGCAGGGATGTAAAGGACTGTGAATTGTGCAGAGTCTTCCCTGTGAAATTGTAGGAGCGAGGAAGATGCTGAGGGGTTGTGCTGTGCATGCCAACGTCGAGTGTTAGCTGGAAAGGGCTGGATTACCGAGGAGACAGAATAGATCAGGATATTAACTGCCAGCTATCGAATGATCACAGGATATTTTGGGAGTTGCTGCAGCAAAACTGAGCAGATCTTGTTAATATTCTGCCTTGTTTTCCGTGAAAGCTGTGAGGAGCACAAGAGGATATTTGATTTATATTTGTGCATTTTTGTTTGGACGAGGACTGTGAGAACCCAGTGGTTTTTGGTTCATGGGAGATCTGGCACATCTCTGTCTTGGTTTGGATTCAAGCGGGTTCACATCCCCCGAGTTTCACTTTGACTTTTGATTTTGAACAAATCCAAAAAAAGGCAAAATAAAGCCCTGATGAACCAGCAAACTTTCACATGATTTCCATCCAAAATTATAAACTTTGCCCCCTTCACAAATGGAAGACTATATCCAAAACTATAGGCTTTCCAAATGCCATTAACTGGAGCTATTTTTATGTCAGCGAGGAAGATAACCCAAATTCTTCTGATTTTTCCAGGATGAGGGATCAAATATCCAACTGATCTTCTCAGAAACCCTATTTACCAGAGAGGTAGTTCTGTGAATAGGAAAAAAATCAGGGTAAGAACTTGAGGGGTCTCCTGGCACCTCTCTTGAGAAAATACGGACGTGTTATTATTCCTTAAATTCTCTGCACTGAACATTTCAAGAACGGGTTAAGCACCGTAGAATTTCTGGATAAAACTCTGGCCAGAAGATGCCATTCCCCTAAAAGAAAGCTCTCTCACATTCCATGGGGTCATCTAAGATGGAAGCTTCACAAAGACTTTTGGATGCTTGTCAGGACCTTCTTGTAAATGCTGTGTCCTTGGCCAGTTCCAGAATACCTCCCGTGTGAATCTATCACAGAAAATCGTGCACACGGTTCTGGCCCTCATTAAGAGAGAGAAAAAAAAAAAAAAAAAAAGGAAAAAAAGAGGAAAAAAAAAAAGAAGATAATGAAAAGCAGGGAGATTTCTGAAAATTCAGGAATAACTTTCTCAAATATCCTCAAAGGAGAATAACAGAATAGCTAGGGTTGGAAGGAGATCTTCTACTCCAACCTCCAAGAAGGTTACAAAGCCCAGATCAAACACCTCTGAGACCTGCTTATCCCACTGAACGCCTTTGAAAAAAATATCAATGCATAATAATAATATATTATATAATAAAAATATTTTTCAAAAAACATTATTTGCCAATTTCAATTTATGTTTTTGTTTTTATCATCATGCTTTTCTCAGCTGATTCGACCCAAATAAGAGTTAGATTTGTATTTTCTTTTCCTTTTTTTAAATATGGGATTTATGGATTTCCTCAAAAAATTATTTAATACTTTCACAATGGGAGTTTGTTACTTACATCAACTACCTTACCATTCTTTGATATAAAAGAATAGTGCTGCATTTGTTTCTCCTATAAGGAAATAGAGGTAAATTCCACATTTTAAGCATCAAACTGCAGTGTTTGGACACTTTTTCTTCCTCACTCTCCTTATTTTCTCCTTTACATTTCCTTTCCTTCTTTTGGCAGAACTGTCTTGGTAACTTCAGGGTGTTTGGTACTCCCAAGCAAGAAATTACAGCATCTGGCAACTCTACCCAGGTTATCTCCACACATCTAACACTGAATTTTCAGCTGACATTTCACAGGATGCTGGAATGTGCTCCATTATCTCTGTAGAAACACTTTGCAAACTTGGATGGGATCCAGTTAAGGAGCCAAAAACAATACTGTGGAAATTACCTGACCAGTCAAGTCTATAAAAAGTGAGTTACAAACAGCATAAGCTAAAGCCAGTAATTGTAACCAATATTCCTTGGGCATCCCATAAGTTATAACGAGAGTAATGAGGACATTGTAATGCTTTAACATGAATAAATAACAAAAATATTAGCTCCCTTTGTCTGAAAAATTGTCAGATTCTAATACTGGAGCCAGGTTAATCGTAAAATTGTTTGGGATCTTGGATGCTGGCAAACAGAGTGTAACTTTAGGCTGGACTCTGGAACAACCTCGTGGGTGGATGATGAGACCCCCGAGAAGCACCAGGCAGCCCCGAGCAGTGCTACTGGATCAGACCTCAGTTCGTGTTCCCATGACACTCCAAGGAGGCAAAAGAGGCACATTTTCCACAAGTTTGTAAACATTACAGCTTCCAGCAAAAGTGGTGAGAAAATTTCAGGGATTTGGTGGGGTTTTTTTTTCAGGCATCTACTCCGTGTCACTGGTGGGAGCTGGGAAAGTGGCTGTTGCAATAAAATGGACCATAGGCTCTTTGCAAAACAGGATGAAATGTTTATATTTGGCTATTATGGTGATGGATGTTTAAAAAGCAAGCTAAGATAAATAAACATATTAATTATGTGTCAAACCGCAGGACATCTCTTAGGACACTGTGATGGGAAGACTCAAATGCTAGAGATAACTTTGCTTCATTTCAATGTATTTCTTGATGAGCTTTATTAACCTTTAGGGACAAATGAATCCCAGAAAGAATATTTGTTACTGTGACCTTCTGTATTTCCTCCTCATACTTAAAGGCAGGATGATTTCCATCCAGAAAATAATCTAGATGGTGGAAATATATATGATCCCAGTGATTTAAATACATGCCTGTGCTGAGATGGGATCCAGAAATTAGTGTCCCTGTTTCTAACTGCACTGGAAGCTATTTAGTTAAGGAAGGACAAGTATTTCCCTCCTTTAGTACCCCTACTGAGAGAATTTTTAAATCACTCAGCTCATTCCCCATAATTTTCCTCCATAGCCCAATAAAAAGGATAATCTTCTGTTTCTCAAAACCAAAATTCAGAGAGAAACTGCAGCCACATTAGAATAGCAGAAATAACTTTCTGATTCCTCGCTCCAGTGTATAGAATAAGTCCTTTAATTAAAGCAACTCTCTGGTCAAGCCGACACTTCATTTTTTTAATTGCAGTCTCCTGTCAGCCTGTAATTTATTTTATTTTAACTCGTCAGGGTGTGTGAATGTTTCAGAGTGCCCCAAACGAAATGGGGGCTGTCAGAAGATGCGGTGCTGCGTCACCACGGAGCCCATGGCCACGGGCCAGCTCTGTCAACACTTGGCTTTGTACTGTCCGGGGGAGAGAAGCTGATTCTTCAGCAGTGTCTAATCAGTTTAAAACAAATCTGGAAGATGTTACTAGAAGACAAGATGAGATCCAGGCCACAGCAGCCTCTGCATACAGAGAAGTGAAGGATTTTGTTTGAGAACAAAATTAAAGAGGTGGAAATAACTCTTGACAGTTTCAACAGGATTTTAACTGGGGGTAAGAAGGAGTGAACTACTGGTTTAGGAAGTGAGACTACTGGTACCTAGAGAAAGGACCCTGTTCTGTCACCTCTGCTGTAGAGAAATCAGGGGAATAGATCTCCTAGTAAGCAATGGAAAAGCTCCTGTACATCCACAGCAGCATTCCAGTACACAAAGGGGACATACAGAAGGTTGGAGAGTGGCTTCTTACAAGGGCCTATAGTGACAGGACATGGGGAACTGGTTTTAAATGGAAGAAAAGACGATCTAGGTTAGATATTAGGAAGAAATTTTTCCTTGTGAGGGTGATGAGGCTCTGGCACATTGTCCAGAGCAGCTGTGGCTGCCCCTGGATCCCTGGAAATCACCAAGGCCAGGTTGGATGGGGTTTGGAGCAACCTGAGATAGGGGAAGGGGCTATGTCCATAGCAGGGGAGTGGAACAAGATGAGGTTTAAGGTCCTTTCTAACTCAAATCATTCTGTGATTCCATGATTCATCATAGGCTGGTTAATTCTTGAAAGGAAACCAAAGTCAAATAACTTGGAGCGTAATAATGACAAGAAACAGTTACCTAATAAATCACAGGAGGTGTATATAGAAAAGGTAAATACATACTTTTGATTTATGGAACGATTTCCATCTGAGTCCATCAAAAGGTTTCAGGAGCTAAATGTTTCCATATCCAACAGAGATATCAGGGAGCCCCACATTCATCTTTCAGTGCCTCATCTGGAAACCTCCTAACAGCCCTCGATCACACAGGTATCCTTGCAAAAGAGAAACTCTGATGGTTTTCTTTGGGATGTGTTTCTGGAAAACTCTGTTTCCTTCTGGCACCATGCAGTAAAGGAATTAAGGTAGAAAGCCAAACTTTCCTTCCTGCCTGCAGGCACCTGACCTGGCTCACAGAACATGACCAAGACACATTTTGCCCTTGAGGGATTCAACTGCAGGGACAAGTGGGTCACTTCAGTACCCAGAAAGGGAATGGAAATAGTTAAGAAAGTGGTGGAGGATCCACTGGAACCTTCTCTTACTGCTACAGAGATGTGAATAAGAGAAGGATGTGTTTCTGGGAGAGTCGTGTGCTGGATTTAAAGCAGAAAACAGAAAATACTCCCTAATATTAATTTTAAAACAATCAGATAAGGTGTTCTATATAACAGCTGTTACTGGGAAAGGGGAGGGGGGCAGTGAAAGAGCTGTAGATCCACAGGAAATTCCTCCACCAGGCTGAAGGAAGCCTTCAGTATCTCTCATGATTGCAAACTAGTGGGAAGGAGTCAGGAAGGAGCAGGAATGTCCTGCCTTTCTCACAGCTGCCCAGGGGGACCTGTGAGTTTCCATCATCTGCACCAGTACAGATAAATCCTCAGGAGTCCAGGCATCTTCAACCCCTTTTCATTTCCCCCCTCATCCAACATGCTATAAAGGTGAGATTTAAGTTATTTTCTAATTAAAGGGGAAAATAATTCCCAGTGAAAAGAAAATGCTTTCCTTATTGCAGGAACTCAGAGTACCAGAGTGTGTTCCTCTTTCTTATCATTTCAGAAAAAAAAAAATCCACCTTATTTCCCTACAATATTTTTTCCTTGCTGTTTTTCTTCTCTCAGAGATCTCTTTCCTCATTCCCTTCACTTTGATTCCTACCCATGTTTTTGAAGGCATGGTCATTGGCTCCAAGGGAGCAGAGTTTATCCCTTGCCCTCTAGGACTGCATCATTTAAACCTCCCTAACTTTATTCAAGTAAAGCCTGGTGAAACATTCTCTTGCCTGACGTGGGAATTAACCCAATATCTGAGTTGAGACAAATTCCTCTACCTCTCTGTAATTCATCTTTTTCACTTTACATGAGGATTTTTCTCATGGTCTGTGAAGCAGGTCAGATTACCTTAGATACTTTGTCAGTAGCTGAATGGATAGGGTATTATAAACTCTAATTTACAGTCTCCTGTAACTTACTGTATATAAAATACTGAAAGATTACAGATCTGCTTCAGCTAAAGCCCTGAATGTCTGCAGCTTAGCCAGGTTTGGCCACAGAATTTTTGCTTTTAGAGCCTGAAAGAACCCTGACCTGATGTCCCCTGAGCAGTGTGGGCCACAGTTTGAACAGTTTGAGCTGCCCCTGTTCACCCAGTGAGGTCCTGGGGCACATCTCGATGTTTTGGAATTTTGAATTTTCCTCCTTATATTTCCTGAACCCACAGAATGTGTTGAAGTTTATTACAGAAACCTCTACAGCCACTGGATGCAAACCAATGTCCAGGTTATACAAGGGCAACCAAAATAATTGGTGTTATTACACCATGGTGCATTTTTAAAATTAACACAGGGAACTACAGCAGCTTTTAACAATGGCTTTCAGCCTCTTTTCTTCCCTAGAATAATGGAATGGCTTGGGTTAGAAGGGACCTTCAAAGGCCATCCAGTCCAACCCCCCTGTATTGAACAGGGACAGCTTCAACTTGACCAGGTTGCTCAGAGCCCTGTCCAAACTGGCCTTGGATGTTTCCATGGGGCATTTACCACCTGAGGGAGACTTTTGTCCATCCCTCCTTTCAAATCAGTAATTTCTTTTTCGTTCTTCTCTTTTATTCTTTTCCCACTTCATTGTCACATCAACAGCAATGGACAGGAAGATCTGGAAGGTCTGAAATCCTCTGTTCACTCTCAGTTTCTCCACTCCCTTCACCCTCACCAAGATTCCTCATGGTCCACCATAAAAGACTCCCATAATAAAAAGTAACACCACAACAGACACTAACCTTGTTGCTGAACTGAAATTGCTAGACTAAAATTGCTGAACTAAATTACATCCCTGGCTGAGGGAACAATGAGAGAGCAGACACACATTGTGGCAGGAAAACCTTTGGCTGCTCCAGTTCATCTCATCCCAGCTGAAAATTGTCGTGGCTGAAGCCATTCCAGCTGCACAGCTTACCTTGGGAAGAGGCAGAGGGGATGCTGCACCTCTCAGTTTGACTTCCACATGTCCTTCATCTTTGGGAGACGATCCCAAGCAGCTGCTGAATTCTCCATGATGAGGAGCATGGGCTGATTTATCCTGCAGTTCCCAGCATGGAAACTGGTCTGTGGATAAAGACCTGAGTCTGCAGCATCTTCCGTCAGCATAAAGCATAGAACTGGAAGAAAAGCAAGAAACCTTTCCATAATTATGGGAATAAAGAGAGAGAGAGAAAAAAAACAACCCAAATTCTTAAACATATTCAGACTCAGCTGGAATTCGGACCAAGAGATGGACTAGCTACTTACTTATCCCTGAGGCACATTCACCCCTCTCTATAATTAAGCTCTTGGGCTGTTTTGTTAGTGGTGAGAAGCAGGCTTTGCCAAAAGTCATCTGGCTTTCTCCCTTAGAACACTGACAGGTTTTTTCCCCCCCTCCTTGCTAAAGAAAGCTTTCGATTTCCATTGCTTATGTGCTTTAGGTATAATTATTTTTTTTTTACCTTTCACGGTGTTATTTCCTACCCATAAAATTATACAAAAATGGTCATCAGTGAGCCTGCTGAAAAGACCAGCCACCATACATTACAGAGAATAACCTTAATATTTATAAAAAAAAAAAATAAAGACCATATTTCTTTTAAAGATCTTGCTCTAAACAAACTGAATTATTCATGCATAGAATTGTACAGCATTAGAACACCTGTTTTCAATCATGCATAATGTAAAATCACTCATTACCTCACAAGAGCCTCTACATCTCCAGCAATCAAATGGCATTGAAACAGCGGAACAGGTGCTTGGCAGGTGGATCCAAACAGATGTTTTAGGCTTGGTTGTCTTTTCTTGTACAGGTGTGGTGATCTTGTTTTCAACGGCATAATTGCAATTTGAATAGGTGATATTTAATTCTTACGTGCTTTAATATTTATTTTTGCTTCTTCAATTCCTTTTTTTTCCCACTCTGCGAACTGCACTGGCTCAAAGCAGCTTATGAGATGTGGGAAAGCTCTGGGCTGAAACGTCAGTGATGCAATGGAAAGTACAGTTCCTCTTACTCAGACCTACATGCCACAAATTCTCAACCAGAACTTTGTCCATTTTCTAGACAACTTGTGTAAAACCACTGCAGAGCCCTCCAGACTCTCAGCCAGGGTCTAGCATTCCTTTCCTGAAGGATATTTGAATGTTGGATATATGGAGATATGATAAACCTTCATGAAAACAATAAAACAGGAAATGGAGAAGATCCCTCCATGTTTTTGAGGATTCAATTATGCACAATTTAAATGTGCCTAAAAACTCCAGCAGATTTAGTACACTGACGTAGTAAAGGAGAAATGCATCACTGAGGGAAGGCAGGGTTAGATTAGTAATTAAGAGGAAATTCTTCTCTGTGACGGGATGGAGAGGCCCTGGCACAGGGTGTCCAGAGAAGCTGTGTCTGTCCCTGGATCCCTGGGAGTGTCCAAGGCCAGGTTGGAAGGGGCTTGGAGCAACCTGGGATAGTGGGAGGTTTCCATTCTCATGGCAGGGGATAGAACGAGAAAATCTTAGAGGTGCCTTGAACCCAACCCATTCTATGATTCCAGGATTTTAGAACACAGAAAATAATTTGTGCAAACATACAATTCCATTATCCTTCCCCATTATACCATATTAATTCACTGCATTTTTTCAGTGTCAAAGATCTCATTTTTCTCTGAGTATAAGCATTTTTAAGCAGGAATGGCAAAAGAACCTGATTCCCCTGATCAAGGAATTTATTCTGGATTTACCTCACTGAAATGGGACTCATTTGCCAGGGCAGAAAGAACAGTTAATGAATCTGTCCTGAACCAAGTATGACAGAACTTAGATGATGCTATCCCATTTACAACTAGGGTATCAAGACTGATAAGGACACATAAATATGCAGATGCATTTATCTATACAGTTCACACTTTGAATGACAAGAAGTACCTCCAGCATTCATTTGCACGCTAATTCATGTGAAGCAATTAAAACATTTAGGAAAAATATTTGATAAAATGTTCTACCAGTCCATGGTAGCTTACCTGTCCAAAGTCAGCACATACCTCAAAACAGAAACTTCCACAAACAGCATGTGCCTGCAGTGGCCTCTGCACCATCTCCTTCACTCCAGCCCTTCATCCTTCTCCTGGGCTCCCTCTGTGGTAAACAAATGGGCAGGAGGCTTCATTCCCAGCTGAAAAACTCCAGAAAATCTCCCTTCAGCACATTTCCTCAGTGACTGTGAAATTCTTGTATTTCTGGGTTAGATATGTGTGACTTCTAGAAGTTACTTTAAACACAAGAACAGCAAAGAGAAACAAAGGATGTATCAGTGTATCCAGGATGAAATTAAAGCTCAGCAAATGCTTCACAGATTCCATTAGGGATTATTTTCTGAACATTTTTCTTTCTTAGGAGAAAATATAAACTCTTACCTTTGACACAACAGGTCCATCTCACAGCTCCAGCACAGCCTCGGCATCTACTGATGTCCCCCAGTGCTCCTCCTTTGACCTCCCATCCAGCCCCAGGTACTGGAGCTCATCTTTAACCCAGGATGAGGTGGTTTGGGTTGTTTTTGAACATTTCCACAAAGAGCTGTTTGATCTGGAGTGCTGCCTTCAGGAAACAGAACTGCTCTCGTCCTCCTCTGAAGAACTTTTGACCACTTTTTGCTGCAGGATCTTTTCCCACATCCTTGTCTCCATGACCAGGCTTCAAAGGACACCGTGCTCTTCCCTTTGACAACCCTCACCAGCTCTACACCTCCTGGCTTGGAATGGGTCTGTGCAGCTTTTCTCCAAGCTGATATTTCCATTCATTACTCACATTTAATTTGTGTCTCAGCTGATCACAGAAGCAGCATGGATTGGCCTCTCCAGGATGCTTTGGATCAATTTTCTTTTCGCATGAAGCATAAATTATTAATAACACCAAGCACTCAAACCCAACTCACTCCCAAAGTTTTATGCAGTTTACAAAAAATCTAAATGGTTTAATAACTCCAAAAGGTTGGTGAGTGTTAGCTGTGTAAATTCCAGGTGGGAGGGAAACTCCTGAGTTAAAGGACTTGTCATGAAAAACATATTTTTCATTTATGGGCCAGTAACAGCTCTTTTGTGTTGAAGGCTTCAGAATTCTTTAATATTGCTGTGGCTCTGCATATTCACCAATAAAATGGCCCTATTGCTCTTCTCATAGAGATGCTTACAAGGAGGTCATAAACAAAGTAGAGAAATTGAAAGGTTTTTGCCCAGGTGCAATGTGCTATTCATGTGTCATCTACCTGAGATGTGCATCCCACAGGTCCTTCACTCAGCAGTGCCTCTGGAGCACAGTGGGCTGCACACTCTTCCCTAAGGATGAGCAAAACAGCAGCTTACAGATGACAGAGTCACAGAATTGTCAGGGCTGGAAAAGCCCTCTAAAATCATCAAACTCAACTGTTAATGTGACACTGCCAAACCCACCCCAAACCATGTCCCCCAGGGCCACATTACATAGTTTTAGCTCAAGGCCAGGTTGGATGGGAGCGACCTGGGATAGTGGAAGGTGTCCCTGCCCATGGCAGGGAGTGGAATGAGGTGAGTTTAAAGTCCCTTCCAACCCAAACCATTTTGGGATTCTGTGATTCTACCAGAGAACAAAAATGCAAATCACTCAGAGGAAAGAAACAGCATTGCAAAACTGAAGCAAGCCTGTGACACGGTGGGGTTGTTTAACCCCATTTACTGTGTTTAAATCCTCTATCTGCAGCAGAGTTACTCCTGCTCTACCTCTCTACCAGCATGAAGGGAACAGTGTCCACACGGAGACCAAATCCAGGCACTGGAAACAGTTCTTCCAACTGCTCAGGTATGCAAAGATATGTTTAAACACATGTATGTTTAGATATAGGTACACACATGCATACATCTTTATAGAGAATAGTGGAGACACAGAATAGGTTGGGGTGGAAGGGACATTAAAACTCATCTAATTCCAACCTCCTGCCATGGGCAGGGACATCTTCCACCAGACCAAGTTGCTCCAAGCCCCATCCCAACTGGCCTTGGACATTTCCAAGGATCCAGGGGCAGCACCAGCTTCTCTGGGGCACCTTTTGAGCAACAAATTTCTTCCTAATCTCTACCCTAAACCTGACCTCCATCCTAAAGCCATTCCCTTTTGTCCTACTGGCAATAGGACATTCTATATAGAACACATCGAGCCCGTATTTTTGCACACAAGAGGACAGAGTGTTCAGTGCCTCTCCTGGTGCAGTCCCCCAGCCCTGGCTCCCCCGGGTTCCCCCGATGGCAGCGGGGCTGTGGCTGCCCTGGCAGCTCCACTTTCAGCCCGACAGCTGCAGATCCCAGGTGGTCTGACATTTGAGAGAGGGGCTGCAGGGGAGATTGGAGGTGTTTGAGGGGAGAAGGAGGCTGAGAATAACACGGAGCCCTCATCCAGATGGGATCGTTCAGGGAACAACCTGGGATACTCTATTACTGTCCATCTGCCTCCCAGGTCTCCAAAGGCCACACTCCATTGATTTATTAGAAATCTGCTTCTTTTCCCCCCACCGTTGGTTCTTTCCCAAACAGGGCATAATGTGGGATTTACTACCATCTGAAATACTCCTTTTTAAAAATCAGTTCTCTTCATAGGCTGGGCCTCAGAAATGCTCCAATAAACACCAGATTAGAGAGCATTTCGGGACGGGAGCCCCCTCTTTATGTAGCCTTTAAACAAATTTCTTCCTGCCACAATGAGTGATAAAACATTTTATAGGGCATTTCTATGATAAGTAAATGGCTGAAGGCATGGCACCAGTAGAATTAAAGCCACCAGATATAACTTTGCTAACAGTCTGCCTTACACTTATTTCTTCCTTTGCATATAAGCCTGGAAGAATTATTTTATTGTTTTAGCACTGCAAACAGTTGTTATTAGTGTATCTTATTTATAGTCAGTTCTTTGAGGCACTATAGTAATATAGAAAAATATCAGTTATTTCATCACACTGGTGAATTTAATGAACCTGAAGGTGTGTGTTATTTTAGCACTTGCTGCAGCTCCTGTGAAAACCCAATGGTGCTAAAATCTGTAAACCTGTCACTGCTTAAGTAATAACCTTGTTAAAAGCATCTTCATTTAACTTATTTCAGCTTTTGCAGAATGCAGGTTTTATTTTATCAGCGCAGGGAATAGGTGTTTCCAACCAAACCACTTATTGTAAATATAGTTAATTGTAGTTCATTAATTTATTCTCAGTGTTATTGCTTTTATTTTAACACTTAGTTTAAATTAAGTGTTGTCTAGAATTGAGTTCCCCTTTTCGATTTTTTTTTAAACAAACTCTTAATTTATATAAAATATATTTGGTTAGAACAGTAAATTTTATTCTGCAATATGGAAAATGCTCTTTGCATTCATTAATATCCCTTTATGCTGCAAGAAATGAGCTTTCTTCCTTAACAGCAGACAGGAAAACAAAATGAGATTCTTTTTTTTAATCTTACCACTGTGAAATTGGGCTTCTTCCTTTCATTTAAAAATATAGAGAAAATGAAATATTGATAGCATGCGATCCAAATTATCAATTGATCTGCAAATGCACATCTACAATTATCGAAATCCTGGCAATAGAAGAATGGGAACTCCCTGCTATTTAGCACCATTCAGCAGAAACAGAGGTGTAATTTGCACCATCACTTTTTTTATAGCACCAATGATACTTCCTATATTATTACACCACGGAGTTGTTTGTGACAAATGATAAAAGTATCAGGTTCCCAGTAAATTATTACAAGGTGGGCAATTATCCACCCATTAATACTTTTTGTCTTTGAGACCTGCTGTGCTCCCTGGCAGACACATCCCAGGGGTACAGACCTCAAAACTGATGCTGGATGCCAATAGGGACCCAAGCTCTTGATGGCAGAGGGGCTGCAGTAGAATCCCAAATGTGTTGACTGCTTTGAAAGAATTATCACAATTAGCTATCCAGGATGTTACCATTAGGTTGTCATTTGATGGGGGAGTCATTTTTTTTTTCTTTTCTCCCATAATTTAGCTCTCCTCCTCTGTGTGTTTCTGTGTCACTGTTTATTGATCCATGCTTCAGAGTAGAGCTGTGACTAATTTAAATCAGAGCATCAACCTCCAAGAGAATATAACATCCCCAACCAGGCACAAGGCTGACCTGGGTTATTTCATTGTCTCTCATTACAACTTTCTGCCCTAATCAGTTTTACTTCTCAAACAGGCTGAAAACGTAATTAACTTCATCCTTTCTCCCACTTTTGGTGCCAAAACCCCTCAGAGGGGTGGCAGTGCAGTGCAGACCCCTGCGTGGGTCCTACACAGCAAGCAAGAGGGATGCTGCAGGGATTACTCCATACCTGGATGTTGAAGCAAGGATGATGGGTGAGAATGATTAGCAGGCAGCCCCAGAGTTGGGAATGAGGAACTGAAATGGGGTTGAAGGCATCAGCATCCCCTTCACCTTCATGAGCATCTCAAAACCAAGGTGGGAGCACCCAGATCTGGTCTCCAGGATGGGAGCACCCAGATCTGCTTGGTGCTGCCCAAAGGGGTGAGGGGTAGGAGGAGGAAACACACACTGCCTACATGCTGTGTCTACAGCAGAGTCATTCCACCAAAAATTAGGTCTTGTCTCAAGCCAGAAGAGTGTCAGTGTGCCCCAGGAGCTGCAGCAAACAGAGGAAGAGGAGGGAAGCCAAGCTGCCTGTGCCTGACCACAGCACCAGGACTTAGGGCAGAAGTTTAGGATGCTTCAAATCCCAACAGCTGCAGTGTGTCTCCAGGATCTGAGAAACCAGACCAAGCAATTGAAAAGGAATCCAGTTGTTTAAGCTTAGGCTGGGACTGTGTTTGTATTTGTTTTGCTTGTAACCTTTCATTTCCAGCCTTCCAGCTAAAAGCCTGACCTTACATCTTGCTTAATAAACCTTTTGAAAAAGCTTTATTTTATCATCCAGCCTGGCCCGTGCTGCAGGGAAGATGGATGGGAGGGGATGAGTGAAGCTGTGGAGGTGCAGAGGCACATCCCAAGGGTGCAGGGTGGGAAGCTGGGGTGTATCCTGCCCTGAAATGCTATTCCACAGAGCCGGGAGCACTCCTGTGAAGGGTTAGACAGTCAGGAGAGATCCTCTGCTAAAGCATCTCACAGCTACTCCTTAGAATGCATTCAGTGGAAGGAATACAGATGTCTGGAAGTGTGTATAAAAGGATCTAGCTGATAATGATCAAATGCAATTTAGATATAAAAGCGAGTCTGCAAATGCAAGGGTTATTTTGGAGCCTGGAGCCCTGGGAGCTCCCTGATGCAGAGCCAGGGGTCCAGGAACCCAGTTTGGTGTGGGTCAGCATCACACTTCTTCTGGAGCTGCCACCTAACTCTGCTTCATTCCTCCTCTGCTGTGTCTGGGTAACTGCATCACAAGCTCCTTCCTGCCCTAGATTCAGCTGTGAGTGTTGGTTGAAAATATTTGAGCCTTTTCTGCTCCAACACAAAAAAATTTCCAATATCAAACATCCGGCCTGTCTCCAGGAGCCCTGCTCTTTCTCCTGACATCCTGTGCTGCCATAATCCACAGAGAGGAAAGACAAACCCAACACACACAAGATAACCCCAAATTTGATGATCAGGTGCTAAATTCAGCTGTGGGAGTGAAAAAAAAAGGCAATACTGACATCACCATTCCTTCAGACTCTGCAGCACCAAGAAGTCCAACAGAAAAGCTGGGAAAGGGAATTCTCTTTTCTGACAACCAGCATAAGCCAGCCCAGCAATGGGTTTTATACCCATTCACACTGTATTGACTTTGGCTGGTTTATAGCTAAAGCAATAGTATTTATCCCCATTGCTGAGACACAAAATAATTCCAGGTAGGATTTCACATTAATAATCTGTTCTGTTCAGAATCTAAAACCAGCACAACATAGTTCTGTACCCATTGCTAGTATCAAAAAGGAATGAAGTCAATATTATGTTTATGGCTGTAGTGATAAGAATGTAAGATTAAATTTAAAATTATGGGGCAGAAAATTTGAATTTAAGAAGATTTTTCCTTAAGCCAGCATACATTTATCCCTCACACTGACACAACGGTAATAGCAATTTGACCCACATAACTTTTTTGTTTCTTAAGTTATACTATTACAGACCAATTATACGTTCTTTAAAGAAATGTTATTAATTATTGAAACATTAAAAAGCTGAGGTCATTGTTTTTGTGCACTTAGCATAGCTTTTAAGACAGATTATAGGGAGAGAATCTTTTGGTAGATAGTCTTAAAATATTCACCAGTGCTAGAACAATTTAATGAAATTCACATTTATTTCAAGGATTTTTTTAATTAAATCTATTGGTTGTTGGTATCCGTAAACCCTTAAGAATAAACACCTGCAGTGTTTTATTATGTAAAAAGGTAGTTTAATTGCATCATATTTATCACAGACAAATCAAGCCCTATTCAGAAGATAATAATGACACAGTAATTGGACCAGTAATTGGTTCAGGATGATTCAATATTGTACTAATAATCATAAATACAACTGTCTCCTGCTTTGGTACAAGGCTGACACTGTATTATAGATTGGATTTGGTGCAATAAATATCCATGAACTGGATCCAGTAGTGCCCAGGTCTTTAGTTCAACTGCCTTAGTAAATAACAGGTATGTAATAATGGAGCCTACATGAGCAATCATTGTTTCCTGGAGGGAAACACAGGGAGCACTGCTCCTTTCTGCATCTGGGAAGGGCTGGAAGAGCCATCCTTACAGCAATGCTTCCTTTGGCTCCTTGTCTTAAGCATTTGCCTCAGAGATGATTCCACTCCAAGGAAACCTGGTCATGCTCAGAGCCAGTTGTAAAGTAAACCTGTGTGATGAAAATCTTGCTTTTCTTTGGCTTTTCACTTGTTTGTTTGCATTCCTGACAACTGAAGAAGTGGCATTCTCCAAAGAGGCACAATTTTCCAAAAATGCTCAGCATCTGCCCTCAAACCCTCCAAGGAGAAACAGGAGGATGGGCAAGATAACCCAAAACTGGGCACCCCAAACTCCACAGCAGGCAGGAGATACACACAGTGTGGTTTGTCCCCAGTGGGCCATAGATCTCTGGGGATGGCCACTAATGAGCCCCTGTGGACCACCAGACCCCAGCAAACCCCTGGAATCTCTTATGTTCTAGAAATCTTATGTTCATAGAAATCAATATTGCTTTTCCTTGCTTTAGCTCTGCCTTTTCCCTGCATTTCCTGTACTTTCCCTGTCTGATCCAGAGCACTACCATCCAAAGTGAGGGGTTTTCCTTGTTCCCTGATGCCTGCCTGGCACCATGGCAGTCTTGCTGCAGCATTTTGGCAAGCCATGCTTCCTATTTCAAATGGAAATTATTTTCTCTTATAAAACCTAGGATTTTTTTTTTTTTGCTTAAGAAAGTAATAATGATGATAAAAATAATAATGATAAAAAGACCTTTTTTTGGTTCCTTACTCTCACTGAATGTGACATGTGACACTTAGGTTAGAGCTTCCCAAGAACAGATACTCCAAAATAAAAGTACTTATAAAAAAAGTGCTCATATTCATATTACAGCAGCTAAAAAGAGATGCCAACATTTAAAAGACTCCACAATTTCACCTGGACCTTCAACCACAATTTTCAGAGTGTCCTGATATGATTTGAGCACCTGTTTAGTTTCATGCTATCATGATTTCCTTATCGTGTTAATTGAAGCGTTATTTATGGTACAACATAAATTGGCATAATGGTATCCAGCTCTAATATACTTTTTTTTTGCTCTGTGCGTGAATATAGAATTTTTAAAGAATTTGACAATATAGAAATGAAGTATGGGAATAGAAATTTAAAATATATTGAATTTTTAATTCATTTCCTTTCTTGACTTGTGTGAGGAGGAGGGAGTGGAAATCTAACGGAGCCAACACCAGGGCCTGGTGGCAAAGGGCAGATGGTAAGAGGTGGCAGCCCTGTGGCCAACTGCTTGTTTATGGAGGGTTGATGCAGTGAAACATGGAGCACAAACCCAGTGCCCTGGCATTTGATGACAGCTGTGAAAATCAGCGCTGCCACCCCTGCGTCCAGCACGCGCTCGGCAGACCCGCGGCACGGCTCCCCCGCCTTTCAGAGGGAGCCAAAAGGGAGTGGAGCCTCATTATCCCCAAAACAATGCTCCTTATTCACCAGACACTGAAACTTGCCTCTCATCGGCGCGTTGTACGGCGCGGAGCTGGACTGGAGATAACACAGCCCCTTCATCGCCAGGGCGAGCGCGCAGGGTCCGTGCCCCTGGCTTGGAAGGGTGCCCTCAGCTGATAAGTTGTAAGAATTTACCTTTTCTCCTTTAATTTCTCTGCACTGGAAGGAGGAGCAGCCAGGTACCAGGCCAAGGTGGACATTGTGGTTCTGACACCTGACTGCACATCTCTTGGATGCCCCCATCCCTCTGGCTGACACCCCAAAAAACAGCAGCTGGAGGGAAGGAGGGATGTGAGGAATGCAGGACAACTCTCATTGCAGGAGGCACATGGGGAAACCCTTGAAGATTCTACAGCAGAGCAGCCCTGGCATGGGCACTAAGGCTGAAACCAACCTGTACAAATGGAATTCCATGGCAGAATGACACCAGGGGACCAGCTCCCTCCTGGGGTCAAAGGGAACCCAAGCACACCAGTGAGGTGGTGAACAGGAGAAGGCACACAACACCGAACCATCTCTTCTAATTTTTTTTCCCCTTGCTGCTCCATCCCCAAGCCATTTTTTTTCCCTTTTGCCTGAGTCTCTCTTACCTTAGCCTTGCACAGGGAGGAGGGAAAGGTGAGAAGACAGGAGAGCTATCGCTGTGCACAGCCAGGCAGGCAGGCAGCAGAGGTAGATGAACAGAATGTGTTGAAAGCATCATGATCCAGCGCCAGGAAATAACAGTTAGCATATCCCTGAATGACATTTACAGGAAACCTATGTTTCCTTTTCAGGGCCATAAGCTTCAACAAACTGGTGTGTTCAGTCAGCCCTTCCCCATGTACAGTATGGATGCCACAATTTTCTCAGCATATGCTCAGCTGCGTCCTTCTGATGGCATCCATGTTGGCGCCTTTCCATCTATAGGCATGGAGGGATGTCTTCATCTTCTGCAGGAGTCTGGGGCTACTGCCAAAGGCAGGGATCCAAGCACCGCAGGCAAGGAAAGTGGATCATTTTGGTTCCTGAATAAGGATTAGGCTTTGCAACACCTGAGCAGTGAAAATCCTGCAGAGCCTTGGTGGCCGGAGCCAGGAAACGCCGCGGTTCTGCGGAATATTGCTGAGCCGAGCCCTATTTATCCAAGGTGAATGTTTGCTGAAGAGCAAATTAGAGGAAATTTAGGAAACAAATGGCAAATAGGCAGCCACGTGTAATGTCCATATAAAGGCTTCAATGGGTTTGGCTCTGATGCTTTCTCAACATGGAATAGATAACACCTTCATTATCTTAACTCTCCTCCAGCTCTCACCTAAGGAAAAGCCACACAGTCTTCACTCCAAGAACTCCTTTACTTATTGACACAGAGATCCCTTTGATCTTTTGTTCTCTATGCTGAGGAGCCCAGTTATACACCATCCTAAGTACCAACACTAGTCAAATCCCTTTATTATTTACGTCTTTATTTTTAATCACAAACAGAAATAAAAAAAAATCCTTCCATTTTCCCCCTGAAGCTTATCCATTTCTTGTCTTTTCAGAGTATGGGCCAAAATGTACTTTTCTGACTCGAGAAAGGAGGATTTCACTGAAGTAAACAGGATACCCAGAATTAAGGGCAGGATTTTGTCTACACACTGTTTTATCCAATCTACATTTATCGTCTCTAATGCACTTAGGAGAGAAGAAGGGAATTTATTTGGATATTAAATGGCCCTGGAAATCATTCTCAACAAGGAATAAAACATTCTCTTTACATAAAATCACATTATAGAAAAAGTGTTCAAGTTAATTTAAGGGGAAAATTTAGAAAACAAAAGCCAAGTCACAGCCACACACACACACAAACTCGCCTCCCTCCTGCTTGGGGAAGAGAACTGAAATATTTCCTCTCCTCCTCCCTGGCCAGCTCATTTTACAGAAATGAGAAGGTAACCTTATCGATCAGCAGTGCATAAAAGCCAGGCATACACAAAGCAGGGAGAGGTGGGTGATACAGATGAGAATTAAAAGTGTTTTTATGGCTCTGCACCTGATCAGGAAAAATCTTCTTCAGCTCAAACGCACAAAAGTTGTCCCCTACTCTTAAGCCATTTTTCACCTCTTTCATCAAACGTTCTTTGCCCAAAGAAATGATGACAACACATGGCTAATTAACAACAAAGAATAATTGAACTATGGCTCTAACTATCTACCTTTAAATCAAAGGAAGAAGGCAACCAATACTAAAATTTAATCTGTCCTCTGGGGCTCGAGACAGCTTACAGGTTCAAGTCAGATAGCAAATGTAGCTAAATGGCAGTCAGAAAAGATCATGTGACTGGGGGCTAAAAACTAATTAATCTCCATAAAGCTGTAAGTGAGGTAGGTAAGATGACTTGAAATCTGATTACATTATTGCATTTAAGGAGGGAAAATGCAGCATGTATTTTTCATGTTGATTTTAACCACCTGAGCCCTTAATGACATTTTGTACCTTGAAAGAAAACTCATATTTCATTTATATTTTAAAAGACTTACAAAGACGCTATTGTCATCTGCACAGAATTTACAAATTTAGTCTAAATAACGCTGCTATGAATCACAGGGAGTGCATTTCTAAACTTTTTTTTTTCCTGGTGTCAGCCAGAAAATTCCATGTAACTATGGGAAGCTATAAAGCCAATCATTTAACAAAAGCTGAAATAAATCTAAGGGAAAGAATAATTTTGCTACATACTCAAATAGAGGAGGAAAAAAAGACCCTGCATTCTAACTGACTGCTGAGGATGCATGTGCACTGCTCCTCTGATTTGTTAACAATCTCCAACGCTAAATTTTGAATTAGTGGGAACACAGCATTGATTATGGTTTCTATTATTTATAAATTGCTACACAGAAAAAAAAAAAAAAAAAAAAAGAGAGAAATCGAGAGAAATCCAAGCAAACAAAAAATTCTAGGTGGGTGGGAGAGCTCAATTCAATGAATTTAGTCAAATTATGCATGACATTGACAAACTTAAATGTAATATTTTTAATTATGCAGGACAGATGTTAGAATACAGGATAGGAAAAGAGGAAATGTCCTCAAGTTTCTCCAGAGGAGGTTCAGATTGGATATTAGGAAAAATTTCGGCACTGAAAGGGGGGTTAAGCAATGGAAAATGCTGTCCCAGGGCAGTGGTGGAGTCACCAGCCCTGGAATTGTCCAAAGCAGGAGTAGATGTGGCACTTTGTGACCTGGTTTAGTGGGCATGGGGCTGTTTGGTCAAAGAGTAAAAACTCCATCTTGGAGGTTTTTTTCCAACCTGAATGATTCTAGGAACAGAAAGGAATAGAGAGGGAACAGAAAGCTGCAGCCACGTACGAAGCTGAAACCAAGCCTGAAGTTAATTTTGGAGGTTTTAGTCATGGCTATGGACCACTGTGCATAATCTCTGCTCCTTGTGCAGCAGCATCCATGTTAATATTAAAGACTGGAAAACACCACACACACAAAAAAAATAAAATAAAATAAAATAAAACTAACCTAGAAGCACAGGCATTATCAGACTCAATTACATGTTTTGAAATTCAGTACCAGCAGTACCTGACAGCCTGTGCAGGGGGCTGAGACAGGGACAGTTTTATGTGATAAAAACCTGTACTTTTAAAACGTTCGTAAAATACTTGATATACACTGCTGAACAAGTATATAGTGGCAATAAATAAACAGCATTTAACTTAACAAGCACACGTTTATAGGTATAATAATGGCATTTTGCACTTCTGCAACACCTTTGATCCCAGAATTTCCGAGTTCTTTGCAAGGATTAATTAATTAAGTTTCAACACGCCCCTGCACCAGATGTCATTAAAATACTTTTTCTGGCCTACAAATTCCACAAAAGACACGCTTGTATTTCATATCTTATTGTGCCTCTTACCCAAAACAATTACTTTTCTCCTCACTTGGCTGTGTGGTGGATAGGAAATGATGGAGGGGTCCTGCTGCCCCATTGGGCTGGGAGATTCCCTGGCAACTCTGAGTCTCTTCCTGATGATCAGGAAATTCAGGAGGTTCACACCTGTGTGAATTTGGGGAGTTCATGCCATGCACCCTTCCCTCAAGCAGCTTTGCCCGTCTTGCTCCTAAAGCCTCAAGTTTTCCTTCCTTGCCTCCTGTGTTGCACTTTGCTATGACTGATCTCCCAGAAATGCTCAAGGCTTTTGCAATTTTGCTATTTAGAGTTAAGAAGACATTTTTTCCCACATGGTAAAACTGCCATGTGGCTGCAAAGTGCCCCCACACCACCCCCCCCATCCTTCCCCTGCTTTTTCTCTCAGGAACCAAATCATTACACTTCTTACATCTTTATTCCCAGTTTTGCCAGAACCCAAGATGAATTACAGCTCAAACCCTCCTTGCGAGTGATTTAAGGTAGAGCAACTTGGCAGTAAAACTCGCAGGGTGAGAGCGTGTGTTTGTAAAGTCTGGCACAGATGGATGCACCTCCTTGCATGAACCCTTAGCCTCCATGGGAAAAGGCAGAACATGGGAATCAGCTCCCAAACCTCATCCTCTGCTTATCATGCTTATCTAGAGCTGGCAGTGCATCTTTTCCTGGACTGTGATTAGTGAAAAACTCCCACACAGAGCAAAGTTTGGCTCTATGACTTATTAGACTTAGGAGAAGTCACACAGGCAGCTGAATTAAAGATTTTAGTGCTGCTGGGTTCTTCCTAACATCTCTTTCTCTTTCCTTCTGCTTTAAGGTACCCAATGAGATCACAGTGCTTGTGAGGTTGTTGATTATCTATTATCTGCAGAAAATGGTTGTGTCTCCCGGCCAGCAATCAAATTCAGGCAAAATTTGGTCAATGACTTCAATTACTGGATATGAACATCACCTCTTAAAAACACACCTGATGATATTTTAATGTCACTTATACCAGCCAACCTTAGGCTGTCTCCAGACCTATCTATGTTTTGCCCTGCAAATAAAACATTTATAAGGAGCTTATAAAAATATGGAGACTGACTTTTTAAACAGGCAGATAGTTACAGGACAAGGGGAATGTTTTTGAACTAAAGAGAGGAGATATAGATTAGATGTTAGGAGGAAATTCTTGACTGAAAGGTGTTGGAACAAGTTCCCTGAATTCCTCAAAGCACCAGGAGAAGGATCTCCTTGAGACCCACCAGCCACATACCCTCTGATGGCAAAATAATCCTCCCAGAGGGACAGGTCAGTGGGCTGTGACCACACGTGGTTTGGTGACACATTACACAACTACAGGACATTTTTATCATCCCACTGATAAATCACAGGCTCTCACCAAGCAGGTATGTCCTGACATGTCCTATACAATTATTTCTCAGGGTGTTGTTGGGCACAGTCTGAGAGTTCCCTTTACTTGAAGAGTTTTTTAGGAATGGCTCACCAGAAACCAGTCCCAGAAGTGCTGTGCTACCCTCCAGACGTGGAGCACAGACCACGCCACTGCTCCTTCTTTTGGCAGATGTGCTGTCTGTCAGGAGCTGCAGCTCTCCCTTAGACTCAGCATTTCCTCTGCCACTGTGCTCGCTTATTCAGGCCATAAAGAGCAACTGTGTGACCAGGGGACAGACACAACTCAGCTCAAAGCACGGGTTTGTTTGGCTTTTCTATAGCCCTGTGCCATAATGTTTTGTCACGCCAGGTCTTGTGCCAACTACTTCTGAGAAAAGCCCTGCTGACCAGCACCGAGCAGAGCCTGCTCCTTAAAAAAGGTACTTTGTGCACTCCTTTTTTGAGGAAATTAGTTTCTTCCTTCCACAGTGGAATGAGAGGGAATCTCTAGGCCAGACTTCAGATTCCTGACATAATTCTCCACCTACTCAACAACAGAACGAGCATGTTCCCAACAGAGTTCGAGGATGTTGCAGTTCCATGTTCCTACATGGAGAGTAAGAAAGGCAGGACTTCCCACAAAAGTGTATTTTCCTTAAGAGAAGAGAATCCTTTAAAAATAAACAATTTTTTACCTTTTTCAGGTCACTTAGATAATGTAGCTGAGTCCAGCTGGGCTGAAGAAGTATTTGTACCATACGGACGTTGATACCACAGCTCTGCATGCTTAAATATTTAATTCCACTAAGGTACTGTGCAACCAAAATACCTTGGCTTAATTTAGGTTGCATCTGGAAACATGTCATTTGAGATGCCAGGAGGTAGCTTTCTAATTTTTTTGCTTCTCTCTTCTCACGAATCTACAATTTCTACTCCCAAGTTTAAAGTGTGTAAAAATTCAACTTTTTATTTTTTTAATAGAATGATAATGTTGCAATCCAAGAGTTGGCTCTTCGTCTGAACAGCCCTTGGTTTTATATACTAGAGCCAAAACATTAGATACAAATCTAACTGAAGGCTCTTTAATAAGAAAGATGGCAAGTAAATTCTGGTTTAATATAAAAGCCAATTCAACTATTAATCACGATTGCAGATAATTCCTAATGTGGCATGATATAATTTAATTTCCAAAAACCAGAGGAAGTGACAGCAAGCATTTTCTTGAGCCCACGTAATGATATCATGCAAGGAAGTCCTTTCTAACCACTTCTGTGCACAGGTCATAAATTACCAACCAGACACATAGATCCCCCTTTAATATTTTAAAGTCTCATTTTTTTTGTGTATTCTTTTCTCTTGTTCATGCTTTGTCTTAACAAATACGCCTGGCCATAATGAAAATAAACCTGCTGAAGTCTCTGTGGCCTGAGACAAGCTATAACACATTTCTGCACCACGGGGTGGGCTCATGGGATACCTACTGAGAAAATGCATCCCCCTCTACGCATGCCCAGACTATTAAAATGAATTGACATGTTAATGCTGACAGGAAAAGAGCACAAGAGAGCTTGCTAAATTACTGCTCAGTCAGGCACTAGGAATTCCTGAGTGGCTAACTCCTGAGCAAAACCTGCAGCAAGGAGACAAGGAGGGTGAAAAAAAAAAAAAAAAAAAAAAAAAAAGAAAGGAAGAAAGGAGAAGAGGGGGGAAAAAAGAAGATTAAAAAAAGTGGGTGGAAAAAAAGAAACTTTATTGTCAAATACAACAAAACAAACAAACAGTAAGGGTTGTCATGTTAGTAATGCACCTACTCATAAATCATATGGATTTTAATCATACCTGCCACCTCAGCCTGCTTCTCCCCTGAGAAATTGTTTTCTTTTTGCTCCCTCCTTCACTCGCTTTCAATTATCTGGAAGCTGTTTCTCCTGTTTATTTATTTATCTAAAGTTCACATACAGTATGCATGCACAAATTTCCTCTGGGGGCCTGAGCCCAGGCAGATCATACAGGGATGCGGTGGAGCGTGGCAGCTAAACATCTCAGATGAATGTACTCAGCCTCCAAAACCTGCTTTGGACCACGGTGACAAGAGGAGGGGAGGACAGAAAGTAATTAGTGTGTGTACAATGATGGATTATGGCTTAATATTCAGGCATTTCACCTTTGCACTGTTATAGGTAGGCCCACAAGATGACAAACCGAGTCCGCATTCTTGCCAGGGAGGGAAGAAATAGATGAAAAGGTGGGGGGGAAAAGCCCCTCAGGATTTTCGCTCCTTTAGCCATGTCCTCTGTTCAGTGAATAAATTGCCTTGGTTGTTTTAGTTACCTTTCAGACCTTTTACAGTTTGGAAAATGCCAGATACATGCACATATACATCCATGAGAAATCTGAGGGACAGCTGCTCGGTGAATTTCTGACAAGCTGGCACAATATTGTTTTTATGTCTCGCAGCTTCTATATGTAACTTTAGTACTACAGAGCAACTCGGTCTTTCAAATTTTAAGGAGTGAACTGCCAGTGACCTTTTCTCAGCTCTGTGAGGTGAGTGTACAGCACAGATCCATCATCAGAGGAAGATCTGATAGACAACTTTAAGAAGAAAAAAAAAAAAAGGTACCATTTTTGCAAGCCAGATTGAAGGAAAAATAGATGAGGAGAGTTCAATAAGGAGTTACAACTACAGGTTAAATAGAGTTTTAACTCCAAAAATGAATTTAAAATCTAACTGAAGCTCTGTATGTGTATTAGGTCTATTGTAGCTTTTTCAGGAATATTTGAAACTATAGTTGCTATGCAGGATATTGCTCAATTAAAGGAACATCTAGACAGCTCTCCTATTTTGGAACACTTGCAGAAACTAAATGGATCACATGCAGTTTGACATTTTGCAAAATAAAAGAGTAAGGGGGGCACTGCATTGTTTTTGCCTTTTAAAGAGTAGAGTCAAGCTCACCCCGTGAAGCTTAGCTGGAACCAGGATCTGGAATCTGGGTCCAGATTTCTTCCCCCCATTGCTTTCTCAGAAAAGTTCTGATACTCCAGTTAACCCTTTCAGCACCACACACTTCCCACTGGATATTTAATACACCTCTATCCTGATATTCTGAAATAGTCAGAACTTATTTAGTCAAATTCATCTGAGGGGAAGAGTTGCCTGTTATGGCAGATTCTGCTGTCAAATATTTCCCTCTGAAGGCCATAACCTGGTTATGAGACAAGTCCTGTGCTTCATGTCCTTTGAATAAAGACTTTTTGAAGGAATTCAGCTGCCTGCCAATGTGAAGTGTGGGGTGAGAGTTGATTTCTCAGAACCCCCACCCTGGCCCGCAAAAGCCAAGGAGCTCACAGACTTTCACACGTTTTTGTTCCTGGGCAAACTCTGCCAAAACCTGAAAACCTTGAGATCAAGGGGTTTCTGGTGTCCTGTGGTACTTCAGCCCTCTCCCATAAATCAAGTTCATGCTGTGGTCAAAGCAGATTGTTCACCAACTGAGGAGCCACAAACACTTATGTATGTGCCATCTTTTAAACATTTCAACAGCCCTGTTAAATGTTGTCACATAAGCTAAAAATTAACCGTGAAGACACACTTTTCCTCACATTCCCTACAGCTGAGCCTGAAACCAAATCCCAGATGTTCCCAACAAAAGCCATCTTGAATCATTACTTCCCAGAAAAGTGTTTCAAAGAAATCTGAGGAGGTCTCCCTTGTCCTGATTTCATGGACACTGCCAGAGGCTGCAGTGGCAATGAGGGACCTTCACTCCAACCCACCTGGGACGTTTAGTCCAACTCAGGACAGCCACTGTCATATGTCTGTACAAGAAAAGACTTTGAGGTGCTCTAGTTTCAGCCTCACGGTACCTGAAGGAAACCTACAAGAAAGAGGGAGACAATTTACAAGAGGCTGGAGTGATAGGACAGGGAAGAACATGTTCAAGCTGAAACAGAGCAAGTTTAGATATTAGGATTAGATATCAGGAAGAAATCCTACCCTGTGAGGATGGTAAGGTTCTGGCACAGGGTGTCCAGAGAAGCTGTGGCTGTCCCTGGATCCCTGGAATGTCCAAGGCCAGGTTGAATAGTGTTTGAAGCAGCCTGGGGTAGTGGAAGATGTCCCTGCCATGGCAGGGGCTGGAACAAGACGAGCAAAGAGTCTGTTTCCCTCTGTGTCCCTGAATTACTTGAGCCAGAATGTATCACAGGTGGTTTCCTGTGATCACAACTTAGTTTTCAAATGCCCTGAGCATTTTCTGACTGGGGCTTCTCCCACCTGAAGATCAAAGCCCTGAATGTGTACAGTTCATCTTCCTTGGTATAAACGACATATTGCACATTTGGTACAACTTTCATTTCATTTTGTATTTTCATTTGTTATCTCAGATATCAAAGAAAGCCAAACTGACAAAAGCCAGCTTGTAAACCCAGTCAAGTGGAGTTTTCCATGGTTTACAGAAATCAGCCCATAATTGACTTTATTTAAATCTCTGAGTGCATAAAAGGCTGCAGGTTGTCAGAATAAGACAGAAGCATAGAATCATAGAATGGCTTAAGCTGGAAAAGATCTTTGAGATCGTTGAGTCCATCCATTCTGCAGCACTGCCAAGGCCATCACTAACCCATGTCCCCAAGTGCCATTTCTACACAGTTTTTAAATCCCTCCAGGGATGGGGAGTCCACCACTGCCCTG
Organism: Sturnus vulgaris; assembly: GCF_052056855.1. Classification (NCBI taxonomy): domain Eukaryota; kingdom Metazoa; phylum Chordata; class Aves; order Passeriformes; family Sturnidae; genus Sturnus; species Sturnus vulgaris. The sequence continues at coordinate 38,876,681 of NC_142249.1, read as the reverse complement.
GGCAGCCTGTTCCAATTACCTTGACAATAAGCAAATTTTCCCTAATATTCACCTAAACCTCCCTCAGCACAACTTGAGGACATTTCCTCTTCTGTTCCCACCAGTTGCAGTGAACCCTCTTGGTCTGGTGTCCCCCTGCAGGGATGGAGAGTGGGTCTGAGGGATTTATTTCAGCACAGCAGTCACCCACAAACAAACATCCAGAATTAATTGGGACTTACCTCCACAGGTGTTTCTTCAATCTCTTTTTTATTTTGCTATAAGCTCTTCTACCAGCTGGTGCTCCCAACATCACCATTTTTTTACTGTTCTGTCTTCATTAATCTATAAGAGGTTCTAAGCTATCAGTCACACAATTTTTTGCAAAAGAAGCATTTCTAGCAACTAGTCCAGGTATCACCAGCAATAAAATTGTACAGCATGGGACTTTTATGAGTTACATGGGCCTAGATACAGTAAAAATACCTCACCCTCAGTTCTGTGTTACTCCAATGTCAGGAATTAATGCCAAAGTTTTGACAGACCCTAAACAAAAACAAACAACAGACAAAACAAACAAACAAAAAACCGAAACAAAATCCCCAAGCTCTTTAGTTTGCTTCAGTTTCTCCCAACCTTGCAGCAATGTGAGTTTTCCTCATAGTCGGGGGGAAAAATGAATAGTTACCATGGAAATTGCCACAAATCTTTTTCTTTCAGCCTCCATCAAGCTACAGAGCACGCTTATAAAGAGACACATAGAATCCACTCTTCATTAAAGAACTTAGGCAGTAACAGAACTACGTTTTCCCAAGTTTTACAACCTATTTCACAATAATTTGCTCTGCTCTAGTTCTCATTACAGAGGCAATATTAGAATGATAATGACTTACATGCTCTGTCATAGTTTACTACTCTGACCTTTTCAATATTCTGCCTTTTGAAAGCTTGACAGGGCCACCTCTCCTGCTCACTTCAACATGGCAGAGAGCTGGGACCAAGGAAAGAAGGGGATAACAGCAGTAGACACTCTGCCAAATTCTCTTAAGCTTTAAATAACCTTCCTGTAACTCATAATTTCTGGGGTGTATTTAAGCAGATTTCCTGTCTTTCTCCCAGCACTTTGTGTCCCTGGAATTGCAATGGTCATCCAGAACAATGGCTTAGCCACAGTAGGTGCATTGGGAAGTGAGAGGTCTACATCCACACTTTACTACTTGAATATCAGTTTGGCCTTTTGAATTATGCATCAGCTCAAAAACAAAGTCAGATTTTGGTCCCAGATGACCAGATGTCTGTTTTCTCAGCATGTAGAACTTTTTGTTGGGTTATTTTAATGTGCCATTGCAGACCCCAGGCCCGTCCCCTTAGACATAGCATTTACTTTATTTTGTAGGATAGCAGACTTTTTTCAGCTGCATTTCCTGCTGCCAATTCCCCTATAAATCATAAGGAGTATGGAGGAGGCTCCACAGGATCAGTGCACAACCTGCTGCACAAGTGTGGGGCCACAGGTAGACATTCTTGCACTGAGTGTGTTCCTCCCACTCCCTCATTTCCTAGAGCATAAAGAGACAGAGAAAGGTCCTAAAGAGAGTCCTTGTCAACCCTCCCTTCCCTTGTGTGCCTCTTTTAGTGGTACAAAGCCATATCCTTCTTGAAATGAGGGCACGAAAGGGCAGGAGCCTCTTAAACCAGTGGAAAACTTGTAATGGAGGAAACAATTGCAGGGATCAAAGTATCACAGAATCGTTTAGGTTGGGAAAGACCTCCAAGATAATAGAGTCCAACCTTTGACCAAACACCACCCTGACAACTAGTCCAGAACACCTCCAGGGGATCCACCAGCTCCCTGGGCAGCTCCTTCCAATGCCAAATGACCTTTTGAGTGCAGAAATGCTTCCTGATGTCCAACCGTGATGGGCACAGTGAAGGGGGCTCCTCCTCTCCTGGGGCAGTTCTCCCCATCCCAGCCTTGTGCTGTGCAGCACTGAGGAACAGCCAGGCTGACAGCTAAAACCTCTGCTTTCAGAGGTTCAAAGGGAGCTCTCAGCCTCCTGCTGCTCAACCTGACCTCCCTCAAACACTCCCCTGATGCTGCTCCCTGCCTTCCTACAGTTGATGGGGGATCAAGCCACTTTCACCCTTTCACGTCCCCATCTCACATCTGTCCTCTCCAATATTACTCACAGGTGTTTTGAGAAGACTCACACACACTTCAGACTCCTTTTTCCTCTCTTTGCACTGCTCTGAAATAGGCTGCCCTGTACATTAGATCTGCAGTGTTCTGCTCCTCGAGTACACCACTTCAATAAAAACCAGGTGTTCCGCCTCTTTCCTGTGGGATCCTATCCCACTGCCAGCCATGTGCTCTGCAGAACACCCTGCCGTGGTGAGGGAAGGGTTAATGATCTCCGAGCCTACTGCTGAGGATTATTTAGCACACCAGGTGCCTGCTGCACTCTCACTGTTGAGGAGAGCCTGGGAACAGAGATGAATCGGGGCTGCAGCTGTGTGAGAGAGGGGAGCTGGGGAGGCAGTGGGGATCTCCCTGGGACCCTCTGCTCTTCACACAAACACAGAGCATGAGCTGAGCAAACCCCAGTGCACCATCCCAGCACCCCCTTTGTGCCTGCCCAGCACTGAGGGTCTCACCTTCCTGGGGAACACCAGACCCTCAAAGTCTGCTGGTGCTCAGATTTGGGCAGATGCTCATCACTGCTTTTCACCTGTTGCTTGTAAAGCTGCTCTGCTCAAGTACAAAGACTTTCCGTGGCTGTAGGGAAATATAAATTTCACTATGACTTTTAGTTCCTCTTATCTTCACAAGAGTCAGATTTCATGACACCTAAAATCTCTTATTGCTCTTCTTAGGCCCTCTTCCTTCAGAAGAGGAAGTGCAGCTTCCTCTTCCTTCAGAGAACAGTTTGATTTTGGAGTTTCTTGGTGGATTTTGAGTTGTTTTTTCTTCCCTAAACAATATATAATTTGATACCATAAGTAACTCTTGAGTTTTCCTTTTGCACAAGAATACAAAAGCAGGAGACAACCTGTCCCATACAGTAATGCAGGGGAGACCCTCACATGGCACCAGGAAGAGTAACTGGAATTGCAAAAGTCATGGGACGAGGTGTCTGTCTTAGGTACCAACCTCAGGCACAAGAAGCTTGAGAGAGAGATGAATCTCAGAACTGTCCCAGGCCAGTGGGACTTCTCATTGTCTTTTAATCAGTCAGTGGAAAGCTATCCTCTGATCCAATCCTGTATGGTTTGATTTATGCAATTCATAATGTAAAAAACAAATACATCGGTAGGGTTTCAAACAGCTTGTCAAAGAAAAGAGATTTTTGATAATGAAAGTATTAAAGGAAAACTAATATGAAAATCACGTTGTACCCCTAGCAAGGAAGGAAGGTTTTGATCCATCTCAGCATCTTTTCTGTGCTTAACTGTATCAGAAAAATCCATAGTGATAAACTCACTATCTCTGTAAAAGTTTTGCTCTGAATGAAATAATTATGTTTTCTCTGGTACATCACCTCTCTCATCCCAGGGGGTTAAATATGACACACACAGAGAAGGTAATGTAGATGTCCCTTGCACGAATGGTCTCGTTATAGAGATCTCCATTGAAAGTTCCCCTGCCCTGGAGGTAAGAAAAATGAATTCATGTCAAGAAAACTACAGGACTTAGAATTATGGACTGACTTGGGTTGGAAGGAAACTTTAAAAATCATCTCATTGCAACCCTCTGCCATGGGCAGGGACACCTTCCACTATCCCAGGTTGCTCCAAGCCTCATCCAACCTGGCCTTGGACACTTCCACGGATGGGATGTCACACTTCATCTCCTCTCTTTTCTTTTCCTTCCCTGACTCATGAAACAAACAAAAATTAATGTTAAGAATAAAGTAAAAATCAAAAGAAGCAAACACTTACTCCACTCCAAAGGATGAAAGAGCAGAGAAGAGAGTGATGGCACAAGTCCTCTGTGATCTGCAGTCTATGCAGAGGACTGTCCCTACTCTTCCCAGTGCAGCTAAATTACATTGTAAACACCCTTCTTTTCTATATGTGATACCCCAGAACAGAGTCACTGCCTCCCCACTTGCTGTGACATCAGCTGGTTTCCCCATCCTGCAGAAGGGAGGTAGGTCCTCCCTAAAATGTGCTGGTCCAGCTACAGCTGGCACTGAGTGAAGCATTCATGGTACACCCTGGAGTAATCCCTAAGTGACTCTTACTACCATGTATCCCATACCAAACTCTTTTTCCTTCTCTGTTCTCTGCTTCATGAGTTTCTTTTCACCTTCCTGAGTGTTTACTGTACTTTGAATGGTTCTGTGGTTACCATCCGTAGGAGAACCATGGGAACTGGCAGGCAATGAATGACTGGCATGCAAAAGGGGTTTTTGGGGTTTTTTCTTTCCCCTTCTTCTTCTACTTCTCCTTCTTGAAAACAACCTTGGCGAGCCATCAGATGAAAAAATCCATTCTTCTGCCAGCTCCTGCCCGGTGCCAGTGTCAGGCTATTTAAAGGTCTCTGAGAAGTGGTTTGGGGGAAGGTAGCACCAAAGCAGCATATCGAGCTGCATCTTTCCACTCCATATAAAAAATAAAAAAAAATAAAAGAACCAAAACAAAACCAAACAGCCCAAACCAGAGGTTGCCGAGCTCACTTTGCTACCAGGCTTGACTTAAGTTAAACATCCAAGCCCCTGACACAAATGTGCTCTGTAGGAATCTGTAATAAGGTACTGCAGTTAACACTAGCAACTGCATTTTCGATGCGAGAGCATAATCCCCATTGTTACTGGGGAGTCTGGATCTTGCCACAACAGAAGGGTTTTTGTTATATTACATGCCTACCAACCAAGTCCTTTTCTTTTATAGCTCCCTACGGTAGGGCAGGGAAAAAGAGTGGATTTGAGTTTCCAGGGAGCTGCCGGCCTTTGTAATGAGGTACATGGCTCACTGCTAGCTCACAAAGGGGGTTAGCACCAGAGCCGCCGTGAGCTATTCATCCTGCCAGCGAGCTCAGGTGAGTGCTCAGCCCCATTCACCCGGTGCCTGTGTCATGTACCACAGGCTGAGAGCTGTTCATGGAGCCAGCGGGAAATTCAGGCGTTTAGCAAGCGCTGGAGCCGGAGCTGCTGTGATGGATGGTAAAATCCAGAGCTCTGGAGCTGCGCGGAGAGGATGGGCCAGGAGAGAGAGAGAGAGCGGCTGCCACAGCCCTGGAGATGGGCTGGGAGACACGGGAGGATGGGATGAGGTGTTCTTCCTCTCCTCCTCCCTGGGAAACTGCGAGAAAAAGAGATTAATTTGGTTTGTTTCCTGTTGTGAACTTCGGAGAAAAGAGTGAAAACTACGAGCGGAATACACAAACAAAGCAAAAGACTTAACCCTAAGGAAAAAAAAAAAAAGTCTATTCCCTGGGGAGAAATGTGATACTCCCCAGCTTGCCCACTATCAGCACTCTGAGACCCGCTCCCAGCTGCTCGGCATTCTTGGGTTTCATCACTCAAATCTGAATTTCAGGAGAGCATTGACGCTGCCCGTGCTGCTCCTGCTGTTCCCCTGGTGCTGCCCTCTGAGGGATGCTCAGCCACCACCAGAGTGATGCAACCTGGACAGGTCAGAGCCCATCACGACAGCAGGAGGCAGAGAATCACAGACACCTGGCAGGGCTACCAGCATAAGTCCAAAACCCAAGGGTCCCAGAGAATACAAAACAAAATTTAATATCTATCAGGATGAAATTGTGCCTAAAATTGGCCAAAATGAGATGTTATTGCATTTTTTCCTTTGAGCTGTTGGGTGCAGGTGGAGATCAAACCCATCAGCAGCCCTCTGATCCACTCCAGGAGCCCTGGAGCAACAGGGAGGAGAAATTGTCCCACAAACTGTAGATAATCAAAACCTTTTATCTTGAGATCATAGAATGGTTTGGGTTAGAAGTGAACTTAAAGACCATCTCTTTCCAAACCCCCTTCCCAAGGACAGGGATACCTTCCACTAGACCAAGTTGCTCAAAGCCCTTTCCACCCTGGCCTTGTTTGGTCACATCCCTCCATTCACTCTTGACACCTCTGCTTCATTTGAAAGCTCATTAAAAATATAAAGATCATTAAAAATGGAAAGGTTGATACATATTAGTAGTTTACAGAAAGCATTACACCCTGCCCTGTATTGAAATAACCTCTGTTATTTAATGAAATCAAATAATATATTATTTGAGGAAACTGAGGCACCCTTGGGTGAAGATACCTGCAAAAGGGAAAGGAGAAATCATTGCCTATCCATAGGGGGAATGTGGTAGGAGATGATATTCCTTGTTTCCACTCAAATGCATTCTGCCCCAGCTACACACTGCCCAAAGCCACTGTGGTACTCAGGACTGTTAGTGCAGCGTGAGCTCTCAGTGCCAGAGCAAATCCTGTTGATAAAAGGACAATAAACTGCTAAAGGTCTGCCTAAACATTCTGCCCACCTGCTGCTCTTAAGGCTTTTCCTGAGGACTGGGAAAAGCATCCCTGAAGCTTCAGCATCACCTCCTCAGTGATTTGGCGTGGCCACCTGTGTCTTCCCGGAGATCCTGTGCCAGCTGGGAGGGGCAGGGATCACCCCGGCTGCTCATCCCCACTTGACTTTCCTGCCTCTTTGTCACAGCTGTCCATCGCTGCCAGCTCACCCCAGCACTTCATGAACAGGGGGCAGCAAGGAAATCAGACAGTGACCCAGAGCTGGCAGGGCACGGAGAGAACACAGCTCCAGCTCCAGCCCCGAGCCTTGGCTGTGGAGTGGGATTTACATAATAATTAACTCCGGTATTCTTGGACAACTCACTTTCTGTGCTACAACTGCAGATGATTCCCCCGTACACCCTTAAAAATCTGTCTAGCTAACAGATCCAAAAATCCAACACCTGTGTGTCAGCACGAACAGCTGTACACTTGCCACCACTCCTCTCTCTGCAGAGGATGCCACATGCCAGTTGCTTTACTTAGAGCGTGTGGGGAGGCCAATCCATTAGAGAGAGAACACAGCATAATTAAGAAGCAACATGCTTTCTTGTTCCTGCTGCCCTAATTTTTTTTTTTCTGTTTTTTTTTTCCTCCCCCTACTTACTTTGTTTAAACAACTCCATCCACTTTATTCTGCTGATCTTCAGGCTTGCAGGGGTAGTGAACTTGAGAGGCAGAGTCTGTTTTCCCAAGTTCTCACAGCACTCATCAGCTGGCGTGTCAGGGTAGAGAAGCTTCCAGTTGAGCTACATTTTTGTCTTTTTTTTTTTTTATCCCTTTCCTTTTTTTTTTTTTTTTTTCCCCTTTCCCTGAGAAATATCCTCAATAAGAAAGATTCTTGGAATAAATAACGGGAGACACAAAGAGTGCAGAATCTAAACACGCGCATTCCGCGCTCTGTACGACGGCAACAAATGATTTCATCCACCCCGAAACATCCACAGACAGTCGTGTTTGTTTTCATTGCATTCCAGATATCAGTTGCAATCACTCTCTATATATTTCTTTCTCTCTCTTGCTTTGTGTGTGAGTGCCTGTGTTCCCTTTATACACGGAACAGAGGAAACATTTTGCTAAACTAAGCTTTATCTTCAAAACCTGTGCTCTGGCAATGCATACTGTGTATAAAAATGCGAGCTAAAAAGGGGGTTTTAAATCCATTTGGAGTCATAATGTGAATTTATCTTCACATGAATAATTTGCACCAGCATTCCTAATTTGGCAAGCAAAGAGTGCAGCATAGCTTCACAAGCCATAGTACCTTTGTGCTCTTAATCCTCGTGGGGCTACCTATACTTGTCTTTCTGTACATTGGATCACTGCTAGTGGAGGTCTGAAAAGCATCTCCAGCAATCTTTAATTCATGTGATTAAAAATTCAAAAGAAGCCCTTGTACCAGCTGTTAAACTATGTTAGTAAGCTGTAATTCAGAGTTCAAATCCCAGCAAATTGAAGGTTAGGTTAACAGGATCATTCAGTGGAACTGCATTATATCGTAGCAACTAGAACAGTAGGTGGACTGTTTTATACATGCTCATTTGCAGAAGATAAACTAAGGATGAGCAAACTCAGAGCACTGCAAACCTTGCCTTGGATTTATTTTCCCCCCTTTCTCTTTCTGTGACATGATTTTTTTAGAGCCTGGCAGATGAAACCAACTGTGGGTTTTGTTTAATCTTTGCACAGATAGAAGCAGAATAAAATCAGCATGAAGTGTTTTGTTTAAGATTATCTGGAATCTGAGCAATGCGTTTTTCATCTCTGAGACTAATTAGTTTAAATATTACAAAGGTGAAATGAGTTTGATGGTCTTAAGTCTACTCTTCATTGTCCTTCAGCAAATACAGAGAAAGAGAAAGTATATGAGAAAAGAAATCCACCTTATTTAACACAGTGTGGTGGTTATTCTTTGCTCAAACTGGTCCCAAGGTAAACTTGCAGAAAGTCTGGAAGAATCAACCTTAAGTTCAAGTAAGGCTGAAAGTCTTATGCATGATTACAGTTATTATTTATTATTAACACCACAATAGTCATTAGTCTTCAGCTGAGACTGAAATGCTATTGTGGAGAGTGTTGCATTAAAAAGTGACATTATTTGCTCTACAGTGCTTACAGGCTCTGCAGCTTTACAGAGCTTGCAGGGAGAAGGTGAGAAACAGGATGTAATATCATCTTTAGTTTGCAGATGGGGAATTATGGCACAAAGTGTCTTTCCCAAAACCACACAGGAAGTGTGCAGAGCTAGAAGCTGAATCCTGATCTCCTGGAGGCTTTAACCAAAATACCATCCTTCCTGTCTATTGAAAGAATCACATATTATATAATAGGCTATAAAGCAGACCTTTAAGGAGCCCAGACTTTAGATGTGGTCCTGTGCCTGTGGTACTCAGCAAAACAATTAGCCCATTTAAAATATTCTCATAAAATCTTGAACTCCATGATCTTAGAGGTATATTTCAACCTTAACAATTCTATGATTCACTCTTGTGTTTCTGGTGAATTTGCTAAGATGGGTTTTGTACAATAGAGGGAAACTGGAAAAGGAGACAAACTGGTGGGAAAGGATAGGAAGATATAACTTGATAACTTGCTCAGGATGGCAGGAGGGAGAGGGGCAGCAGCCTTTTGTGGTTACAGGGTAATCCGGGGGACAAAGCTTCCTAATAAAAGCAGTCAGGAAAATTATGTCTTTCAAATTAAGAGGAAAAGATGTTAAAGAAGAAAAAGCACTGAGAATAAGAGAGTCAGGGATTCTGGTAGAGGCAAAGGTGAATTGAAAAAACAGGTGAGGAGAAGTTTGGTAGGAAGAAAAGACAGGAGTTTTAGGACTACAGCCTGACTGTCAAAGCATAGGAATTTTTTATTAGCTTGCAAAAGAATAAAAATTAAAAAGTGATATTTGCAATTTTGCCTTCTTGCTGTAGGTAAGATACTACCTAATGAAAGTCCAATAAACTTTGTTGTCCTTCTAGGGATGTACTGACAGGTTGGAAGAAAGAAGACATCTACTTATGCATCTTTTGGCTGAGATGCCTACGAACTTTGATTGAGCAGTTCCTTTTAATTTCCCACCTGAGACAGCATTTCTCCTGAAATAACTAAAAGTCCTGGACATTCTTCCCAATAAAGGTCTTCAAATAATTTATAAAAACCAAACCAAACTAAACAAACAATTAAAAATTGCTTGTGACCAGCACGATTGCCTGCATGTGGATGATGTGTGGTTGGTTGCTGCCATTAAAACCCTCCAGTGACAAATCCCTCCCACTCTGGGTCAGATGTCATGTCTGTACACATGGCACTCCCCAAACAATTTTAATGCTACATCAAATGCAGTGTTTAAAAATAACTTTGTCTGACCAAGGACTGACTAAAACTTGTGAAGGACTTGGCCTCATAATTTAGAGTCATCATCATCAACAGGCTTTCACTTGGATAGCACCTTTCATTCAAAGATCTCAGAACACTTAATTTAATTAAGCCTTTCAACAATGCCATAATGCAGCCAAATGTTATAATAACTGCTTGTAGAGGTTTGAATCTGAGACAAAGAGAGGTTAAACGAGTCTCCCAACGTCCCAGAACGAATTAATAACATCACAGAGAAGAGGCTGCAAAGCCTCCCTGCAAGCCATGCTGCTTCCCTCCTTTCCCACCCTGACACGGGTGGGTTTCTGTGCCCACTGGGCAGTGCTGAGGGTGCCTCTGGATTTTTCTCTGCTTCCCGGGGAGCCTGGGAGCAATCTGTGTGAGAAACAAGCATGATTTCTCGGCAGGGTTAGCTGCACCCTAAAAGGGAAGGTGGTGATGGGAACTTCCTCCCCCCAGAAACAAGATGGGAAAAGGTCTCGCAGAGCTTTCCTCCACGCCACCACTTCCTCTGGGTTACCTTGGGAAGTGGGATTGTTTGCTGTTTTCCCATGGCTGAGAGCTGTGAGATCTTTTATGGTGCATTAGCGATGTCTTATAATCCGGGTCCAAGAAGCCACGGCTGGGAGAGTACAGTCACCTTAGCCCCGTGTGGGGAATTGCCTCAGCCCTGAGGGAGGAACATCCTGTCCTCGTACCGGCAGAAAACGCTGCACTCTGACTTTTTCCAGGAGGTCCCTTGCATTCAAACGCTGTCTCGTCCCGATTCCCCTAGCCTGGGAGATCTGAGCAGCATACAGGCTGCAGTGGTATGGCTCCAGGCCATACAGCACACACTAAGCATTACCATATGTCACAGAGGCAGCTAGACAAAATCTCCCCTGCAATGCGAAGAGCAGTGCTGGATCCATGCACAGCTCCACTAGTTAAGACCAAGCAGCAAAGGTTTTGTAAAACAAAATCGGTTTGGTTTACTGCTGAGCGTCAGCAGCTGCTTTCAAATTTACAAATGCATTTACTTTCTACAGAACATAAATGAAAAGCAATTGATTTCTGAGCCACCTGCCAGGACCTGAGACAGGGATTTGTTTTTTCCCAGGCGTTGCTGCAGGGTTGCAGTCGCCACGACCCACAGGTGGAGTGACCACTGGAGCACCGGACCTGCAGCTCCCACCCTGCTGAAGGAGAGCTGGATCTCACGGATGTGAATTGCCCTGATCTCTGCAGGATTTGCTGTTTATTACACTCAGGATTTCCCTGGCATGGAGGAGCTCCAAGATTAAATATTTGGCCCTTTTGTTCTGGGACTGGAACAAGGGAGGAGGCACTGCAGGAGATGCATCATGCACAGGGAACGTGGGGTCTCATCAGAAAGGCCACATCCCAAATTCTCCCAACTACAGTCTCATGAACACAAATATTTAACGCCTATCCTAGCCCCATATTTATAGAGGGCCATCTGTTATCTGCTTCCAGTGGCTCCAAATTAAGTCATGGCAGGATTGATGCCACTCACTACTGACATGATACCTTCAATTTGAGGGTAAGATAGTTATTTGGGCTAATTTCCTAGTGGTAGAGCCCTGTGTAATTGAACAGGGTTGAAAACAAATGAGGTTGGGCAGAGCTACAAACAAGGTCTGTGTTGCTGATGGTACCCATTTCACCAGGCCTTCTAACCAAAGCCCAAGCTCCAGGAATAATATGATGCTTCAAAACACCAACTTTGGCTTTTAAAAACAAGCCCCTGGTCCTTATTATTGAGAAGTTCAAAATGTGTTTACTGCCGAAAAATCAAAAGACAAAGAACAATTCCAATTGTATTTTTGAAATCTAATTATTTGAAGCATGATCTTGGAACGTTGGGAGCTGAATGCAACAGTGTAAATTACACATAAATTCCTACAAAAAGGAAATTATGTGGGTTTAAATGACAGTATAATGGCTTAAGCTTATTTATATTAATTAGGCACATCAAAATAATATGTGACTGTTAATACATGAAGCAACATTAAAGTATAATAGCTGTTTTCTCTTAAAGGTTAAATGGTCTTGTTTCTTTGCATGTGCAAATGACTGTCATTGTCATTAATTGCCGTCATCTTGCTCGCTCACATTTCTTGGAAATGCAAGACTGGGCACTTTTAGCATGCAAATTTAGCTTTAAACTTTTTGCCAGGAGAGACCTGGGTCTCAACAGGACCCACCCAGGTAAAGCAGAGCCTGCGGATGAGCCCTGAGCACTGTGCACTGCCTTACTCAGCTCACAGGCTCCATGGAAGGCTCCCAGCTCCGCAGATATTTTCCTCCTGCAACAGATCACGGTCCTCACAGCACATAACGAAACTCGCATCTTAAATTTATCTTAATGAGCTGAAATCTGCCGCCCTAATTGGTGTACACATGGCGTGGTTTTAGTTACGAGATAAACAATTTACTCCAGTATCAAGGAAACATCGGTTAGGATTTTACGAGGCTCCCAAAAATGTTTGATAAACCCACCCTTCTGTTTGTTGCAACAGCCACGGTAAAATAAACTCCCAGCACATCCCGTGGTGGCCAGGCTGAGCTCTTTGTCTCAGCCCTGCTCCCACCCAACGCCCACCAGCTTCGCACCCAGCTCTGCCAAAAACACCGCCCGGGCTCCTACAGGTGTTACATTTTTTGCTCTCCCCCCAGTGACCAGTTCCACCGGTTTGGACTAAAATAATATCTCCAAAAGCAATGTGCTGGCATCGCTGAGAACATACATATAAGGCCACTGAGGTCCGCGCAGCAAGGATTGCACAATAACCCATTAAAATAAACATTTGCAACCACAGATAGCTGGACTGAAATCCCTGCTCTGATACAAATAACATCTGGACAACTTTTGTATGCATCTTCCAGCATAAAACACCCTTGAGAAAAAATAGAAGGCAAGCTAAAAGACAAAGGACCACTAAAGATTTTATTATGCTATGGGTGTGGTGCCATAAATTTGAGGGGATTCAGGCAAGAGTTGCCAAGCTTGAATTTAAACAGCATGTTGTTTTTAAAAGTTGTAACATTAGTGACGAACAAGTCAGTATTCTTACATAATTAATCCAGTGTGAAATAGAGTGACTGGAAGACATCCAGTGGTTTAAAAATAACTCAATCATCTTTAAGATCCACAATACTATAGGATTTTAACATTAAGGCACAGGAAGTGAAGGCATCTTGGTATGGAGCATGCTGTTTTAATTCCACTAAAATTCAGTTTAACTGAGCTCACTGTACAACAGCCCTGAGCCATGCAAAGCCAGGGAGGTTCCTCTCTAGTGGATCCCAGGTTTAAACACCAGGATTCTTCCCTCCACCAGAAAGAATTGTCTCTGGCTGGAGGTGCCATTAAAGAGATAAAAATAGGAGTGCTTTTTTTTTTTTTTTTTGCAAAATGGCAATCCTTAACTGGGAAGACTGGTAGAAAAGACAGAGATATGTGGGGAAGGTAATGAGTGTCTTCAGAAGATGTATAATCATGGGTTGGAGTTGAAGGGACTTCAACATCCAGGGTTATTCCTTAGTGGTGTTTCCAGCTGGCAGCAAGCACAAGGGAGTGCAAACTGGACACACAGCCTGAGTGGGGCTCAGTGTAATGATAAAGAAAAACAGACAAACAAAATAGTCCTTCAACTTTAAGGCACCACTTTCATTTGTAAATGAAGGGCCTGATTCTTGAGGTTATTCCCGAGAGAATCTCCAGCAAAGCCACCTGTAAAAGTAAGATATGTTATAGTCACTGTTCCTGCAGGCTGGATAAATTCTGATGAAAAGTTCCCTGGCCATGAAATAGATTATTTTTAAGGTCTCCTTCAACTCTAACTGTTCTGTACCCTTATGTGTCCAAAACTGGCCCTTCTTGGAGTAGCACTTGATACACTCTGCTCACTTTGAAATCACAGGAGGTACCAAACACTTGTCCCAAGTGAATTTCCATATCTGAAGCATCACAGGCCTGCCCAAAACCCCAAGGATATAATTTTTCTTGCAGCACAGAAGTTGGTGGGGGTCCAGAAGAAGCTAGACCCTTTATTTGAAATCAGTCTCTGGAAAGTTGCCATGGGTCTAGCTGAACACCTCAATGACATTTCATTATCCACTGCATCATCCCACTGTGAAAACCTACCAGAACCAGGATTGTTCCAAAGAATATGTGAGTTCCCAATAAAGGGAAATAAAGCCTAAATCGATGGTAGAAGGTGACTCTTCCTTAGCAAAGCATTCCCACTTTGCCTGGCTTGACATACAGGATGAGAGCAAATACATCAAAATTGTAATCTTGAATGATCAAAATAAATCACATACAATTGATTTTGACTAATGTAAAACTAACTGAATACATTTCTGGAAACAGTAGTTATGAATTAATAATAGTGATTAAGATGAATTAAATACACAGACTAAATTCTGCCCTACAACATGCTGACTTCCATGGAAACTGTGCGTGCACTTAGGGCCTGAGTCTAGCAAGTTAATTTTGAATTATTTTTTATCTGTTGATTCAAAGTAGTTTGTTAAAAAGAGTTTATGTGACTAAATAACACGCTGTACCTATCAATGTTTATTGAGCTTTGACTATCATTTCCTCAAATTAACAGTGTATTTGCTTAACTATGCAAAAAGTGGCTTTGTGAAACTCATTACTGCAGGACTGCAGCAAGTCTTAACTAAACAAGTGTGACTCAAAACAGTATCTTCATTTCAGTGGAAAGGGTCAGATTCCAAGAATCATTAATCCCATCTCCTGTTTTTCACCTTGTTCCCATTTAGCTATCATGTCAAGTCCAATCCACAAATTCTCCCTCCACCCTGATAGTGTTATGTCCCAAATCTGACTCAGAAATTTGATGACAACTAAAATTAATTCATATTTTTGTTTTATATATATCTTTCTATAAGACTTTCCTTCTCAAAAATAGATATATGTAAACACATATTTTTATATGTATTTTTATTTCTGTGTGTATATACATGTGCATTTTCTCATATGTATTTGTCTCTATAACAGATTAATTCATTATGACAAACTTGTTCTTGGACTAGAAACTGTGTGAAATTTAGAGAAATGGAGTAAATTGAAATGCACCACGTTGCATTTCCTATGAGGATTTAAAGGTGCATTTGGGAAAGAGAAAAGATCGTTTCAAGCCTGTCAGGTGGAAAAATGGTGTTTAAGACTGGGCATGAGAACAGAAAGGAGGAAAAAACTACGGATGTGGAAGTAAATACAAACTGAGCAGCGTTGCCATATGGGTTTCTGGAAGGCAGCATGTGTCAGGTTAACCTGGTATCAGTTCAGATTAATTCTGATGAGAACATCTGCAAAGAGGGACTTGTAGGTGAGCAGAGGAGAGCCTGTAGGTGTTATCAGAGGAGGTGAAAGGAGCTGGGTATGCTCAGCCTGATAAATCAAAGGTTGAGATGCAGTTTCTCTCTATAGATAAACCAGTGGGGTTAAAATAAATGGGGAGAACATTTATAATTAATCCAAATATGAATGGATATCATCTGGCAATTAATGAGCTTTGGGAGAAGCCTGATAAAGGGACCTGCAGTGTGAACTCCCCCACAGCTGGCCCACAAGAGCATGGGGATGAGGGATGGAAGAAAACAGCAGCCCCAGAAGCTGCTGAAGATAGAGCTTGACCAACCCACAAATGGGATTATAAACTGTGAGAGTGACCCAGTGCTCAGAGGACCCCTGCTGATCCCATCTTGTTAACTTTTTTCCTTTTTAAGTATGGATCCGTGAATTTTTAACATTTGCATAAAAAAAAAAGCCAAAGTGACAAAATTTACCAAGAGTGATGAAATAAAAATTTTCCCATCAAAATATTCCCTCCAAACATGGAAGGCTTTGGGATAATCTAACTGTGACCTTCCAGTACCTGAAGGGAAGAAACAAAGATGGGGGGAGACTATTGACAAGGGCCTGGAGAGACAGGACAAGGGGGTATGGCTTCAAATTGACAGAGAGCAGGTTTAGACTGGATATTGGGAAGGAATTGTTCCCTGTGAGGGTGGAGAGGCCCTGGCACAGGGTCCCCAGAGAAGCTGGGGCTGCCCCTGGATCCCTGGAAGTGTCCAAACCCAGGTTGGATGGGTTTTGGAGCAGCCTGGGATAGTGGAAGGTGTCCCTGCCTGTGGCAGGGGGTTGTAATGAAATAATCTTTAAGGTCCCTTTGAACCCAAACCATTCTGGGATTCTATGATCACCGTAAAATATTTTCTTTTCAGTAGAAAATTCTCTCTTACATTTGTTTCTAGAGGCTCAAGGCAGAAACCAGGATGCCTGGAAGGGATGTGGACATTTATGCCTCACTGGTTGGCCTCCTCCAGAGAGCTCAGGACACGACTGGGTCATGGTTGCCTTTGTGTTTCTGGTGATGGAACAGCTCTTGGTCACACCTCTTGCTGAATCCTGATGCCAAACAATGTGGTGTCTCTCTGCTGGATGCTAACAGGAAAATGGGCTGTTTCCTCAGCCATAGGGACATCCCAATCCTCCTTTTTGCCACAGACTGGACAAGAACAAGGTCTGGCTCATGGCAAGGACATTTGGAATTACTTCTTGGGGACTCTAATGGCTCTTCTCTGTATGAGTTGAAAGAACGGGTTGGGCAAATGTTGCTCCATACTCATAGCTGCTCTTACCTTAGGCCAGCTGGGTGCACCAGATGCTCTAATTAGTAGACCATATCAGAACTTTTCTGTCAAAATTATTTTTCTAATAGAAAATGTCCTCTCCATGAAAAGGAAAACAGTTTTTGGCTTGAAGAGTTTTCTCTCTGTGTCACTAAAGTACATCTTTATTTTTAACTGGCTAAATTTTTAGAATCAACGTCAGTTTTATCAGCAACTTAAATTGTGAATTTCTAAAAATGTTATATTTTTGGAAATACTTTCATATGAAAAATGTTGTGGTTTTCAATTTTCATCCAAGAGTTGGATTAATTTCTTTTCTAAAAACAGAAAATATGTAATAGGAAGGGATTTCCACTTTCTAGCCAGCCATGGCTTTTAGTGGTATTATTACAATTAGTTATTTTCATTCCTTTTATGTAGAACCATTCATAAATACCCTAAATTGTAGCAAGGAGTACACACAAGTAATTTTTTAAAGCACTGGGCAATGAAAAGCAGAATTTTTTATTTTATTTTATTTTTATCAGAAAAAAACCCCAGTAAATTAAAACTTTGGTTTGAGATCAGAACTTGTACACAAGTGAAATTACTGGACAGGGAAGAATGTATTAAAAGTAAAGTTTTACCGTGAAATAACGAGCCTGGAAATAACTAAATGCATTTAAATGTTCCCAGTGGTCCCGGCTTTGAGAGTTACTAACACGTAGCATAAAGAAAGTTAAACTTGGCCCTTGGTCCTCAAGATGTGAATGTTCTCCCACACAAATCCTAAATGGATACAAGCTGCATCTGACATAGGAGCTTGCTGCTAATTGAGGCCAATGACAAATTAGACAAATTAGAGAGAATCATCCAACATAAAATAATCAGTAGTTTTCAGGACTCAGATTTTGATTGCTCCTTGGAAACAAGTAAGAAAAGAGTTTGCAAAAGTCGTTATCTGGTGCTTGCAAGTAGACAGCATTAAGGGATAGCTTGGAATTGAAACTTTTAACACTGACCTGGGATTTAGATGCCACGGTTTGGCATTCCTATGCCAACAAGTGAAAGAAATCCAGAAGGAAGTTCCCAAAGACAAAATGCATGTTCAGAATGAGGGATAGGTGTGTTGTGAGTGTCTTGGATGTTAATCCAGGTATCCACCATGTGAACCAGTGACAAGCCAGGTGTTAATGCTACATCTGGATTCCCCTCAGCAGAACATCTGTCCTACAGTGGTTTAGTACACAGTATCTGAAGTCAAACATGATGGCCCTGGAGCAGCCTGATAGCTGGCACTAACATATCTGTCTTTATAATTTAAGTTTCTGTAACTCTGTGAGTCCACAGAGTAAGGTTAGGCAGACTTTGGCAAAATATGTGCTTTACACTGAAAGCACCTGGTTGAAATGCTTGCTGCTGAAATATTTCTGAATAAAGGTGTTTAATAGCACTTAGAGAAAGGACACTCCAGTGCTGACACTGGTTTTGGTACAAATTATTCACTGAATCTGATATAGGCCAGGAGCTGGTACTACCATGGTTTGTGCCCAGGAAAGAGGAGTCTGAGAAGCTGGTAGGAGACAAAACATCTTTAGAGGATGAACCAAATTTCATAGAATCTCAGAAGGAGCCTTGTATGGTTTGAGCTGGAAGAGCTGTTAAAGATCATCTCATTCCACGGACACCTTCCACTACCCCAGGTTGCTCCAAGCCCTGTCCAACCTGGCCATGGACACTTCCAGGGATCCAGGGGCAGCCCCAGCTTCTCTTGGACCCTATGCCAGGGCCTCACAAAACTTTGAGCAAAAAAATTTCCTCCAAACATCTAACCAAAATCTCTCCTCTTTTAGTTTAAAACTCTTCCCCCTTGTCCTGTCACTATATGCCCTTGTAAAAATTTCTGGAGTAATGAGTGAAGGGGAAAAGTAAAATAGTAAAAAAGTTAAATGAAAATAGTCCCCAGGATAGAGAGGAAGAAAAATTCCTAGGTACTATATTGCCTTCAACATTTGCAGTGGGAAGCCACATGAGTCACCCTGTAGCATCCCCATATACATGTTAAATGTTCTGCCCCTAACCTTTGCTGAAATGGGAATGAAGGAAAAAGCTTCAGTCCAACCATTAATGGAAAAGTGATTATTTGCCTTTAGAGAAGATACCCACTGAAAAATGATGACATTATGTGCTCTTTACTGGGATGCTTCAGTTTTTATAGATGCTCTTGGTACAATTCATTTCTGGGAACTGCATGTAAGAAGGTTTTACCACTGTCATTACACAGAAGTGCTGGGCTGGGAACCCTGCAGCATCTTTGGGGTTGCATCCCCTAAGTACAGCTGAAGAACAGCTGAAGTTAAGCTGAAGTCTTGGTGGTGAGAAGAAATTATAAGATTGTTTCCACCTGGCTGGAAGTGAAAATCTGAGAGCTCTGGGCACTGAAGGTACACAAAGGGAAATGAACTTAGCCTGGGAATTGGGCTCTGGGGTTTGCAGATCAAATCAGCCACTGAGTGAGCCTGCATCAGAAATTTTAGCAGTGTAACACACCTACTGCTTGTGCCTGTGCAACCCAATGCTTTGTTTCTCTGAAATAACACAAGCTCCCTGTATTTGTGAATTAACAAAATCCAAACTTAAAACTGCATATATGGATTATATTTAAAACTGCCCAGGAGAGCCATGTAGCTCTTTCTAAAGTGACAACATCTATTAGAAACATAACTGCATTAGTTACTCACATTTAATAACCAGAATAGGGCATTTTTCCCCACTCCAACACTGACATTTTTTACACTCTCAGTTTTCACTAATACCAAAGTCTAGATTTTGTCAGTGAGGCTGAGATGAAATATTTCATGTGATATCAGCTTTTTGGCAGCCACTGGATTTGTGTACCCATCAAAACTTCATCTTCTGAAAAGAGAAAGAATTAAGAAAAAGTCATTTACCCAGTTAATTCTGTAACTATCGATTTCAGTGTAAACCCCTTCCTCTTTATAAGATTAATTTAGTTCTTCCCATGCCCCACAGAAAAATCTTGTGCCCAGAGAAAACCTGCTATGAAAGGGATACAAATGAATCTACTTAGATAATTGTAATTCCAGTCAGACACTGGCACCATGTAGTTCATGTTTTATCATAAGAGATCAATTTCTAAGATTTAGCCATCAGTCTAAAGAGTACAAGACAAAATTTCACCCCCGGGACTGTAAAGAAATCAGGGCTGACTCTAGCCCACGAGATTGTACCTGAGACTTGGAAGATCTTTGAATAAGAGAGAGTTTTTGCACTGTGAGAGTGAAAACATCTCCATCAGTCTCATGTGTTAGTGTTGAACATGCATTTTTCTATAAAGTGAGGATCTCTTGCCCCTGTGGTCCATCAGTGATGGGTAACCAAACCAGCAGTCATGAAACCATGAGCATTACAAATGCCTGCCCTACATTTCAGAAGTAAAATCAAACAAAAACCTCACCAGTTTAATGTATTTTTGTAGTGGAATCACAGCACAAGGATTTCCCCCTCCTCTTTTTTCTAATCAAAGACTGATTAATTAATTCTCATTATCTCCATCTCTGTCACAAAGATAGCATGGTGACACTGTCAGAAAGCTGTTGTAATTTGCCTCAGGCACGGCTGTAATTTGGTGGTGGTTGGAGTGATCACTCACTATTTTTGTGGGTCTCATCACCCCCATGTCCACCAGAAACACTCCCAGACAAGAGCTGTGTGCACCAGTAGGACAGAAATAGGTGGTAAAACCAGTATGAGCCTCACTCTGCACAACCTCCAAAAGAGCTCAAGGGAACCACTCACAGCCTCAGATATTCCCACAACTGCACCAAAGGCAGTCTCAGACCAAGTCAAGAAAGCAACCAGCTCAAAAAGGAAAAAAAGCCCTTTTCCACAGCAAAATGTTTTCAGGGAAAACTTCTCTGCAGCTGCTGCTGTTGGGAGAGAGGGAAGAGCGAATAAATGCTCTGTCCCAGCAGACTGCAGAGCAGCTCCCACCGAAAGGGACCACACCAGGAAACAGCGCTCACCACAGCCCCGTCAGGGTGAGCTGGGACAGCACCACGGCTGTGGGAGGACCAGGAGCACGGCTCCTTACTGGCAGTACGAGCTGAAAGCATCCATGGCCAATTGAAACCACATGGCACCAATCCCCCTCCAAGCCCAAGGTTAGCGCCGATCCAGCTTTCAGCTCAGCCAGCTACATAAACCAGACGAGGTGCAGCGAACAATGGCTCATGCGGGTGTCCCAGTTTCCACCAACAATGTCAGCCCCACTGGTGGGGACTCGGTTTGTTTCCATCTTATGCTCTTCAGAGTCGCCTCTGGCAGCTTTATTTTTCACACTCCTTCACCAAGTGAACGTTGTCCAACAGCAGCGCCATGAGCTGGCACCCAGGAAAACGCAAACGAAGCTCTGTGCTCAGATCACACCTCGCAATTCCAGGTTTGAGGGTGGCTCCTCCTCTTCCCAACCCTTCTGGCTCGGTTTTGGCTTCATGTCAGGGCATGACATCTTCCCATGCTGCTGTTCTGTAAGGCAAAAGGACTCAGCAATACCCATACAAAACATAAACAAAGAAATGGGCTAAAAATGGATCTTTATCCTATGTGTACGTGTACCTGACTTTTATATAGAGCTGTGCTACATCATCTTTAGTGTAGAAGGAGCAAAGTACTCAGAGCAAATAAAATAAATATATATCTAACCTCAGTGAAAAAAAAAATCTTCTTTCTCAGTGTAACATACCGTAACTTGAAGTTTGCTCTCCCAGCATTATTTGTTTAATAGAAATATTTTCTGTACCACCTTGTTCTGGCAGAAAGTCAGAATTTGCATTTATATGAGGTAGTTTATCAAATATAACATACAGAAGTCTGTTAAGTACACATTGCATTTTGTTTGTGAGAAAATCTGTTTGTATTTAATGTAGTTTTTAAATTAACCTTAATGAAAGCTTCTGAAAATTGTTGTTCTAAGCATTTGAAATATGCAACAAGAACTAGTGGAAGACATAAACATGTTTTCCATTATATGTTATCAGATAGTCCAAAATTACTACAAAAAGAATGTGGGACTATGTTAAATTAGAAAGATAAGCAAGCATTTAGTTAAAAGGCAAAGGTCTTTAGAAGAGTAAAGCATCTGACAGTTAACCCCAACATCTTATGATCTCCTACCAAGAGTAGGACAGCACTTGCAGAATACAGTAGGGTGTTTTAACCACATCCATGGCTAAGAAAAACAAAAAAGAAATTGTGTTTCACAGAAATCTAATGGTGTGTGTGTTTGTTCAGTCAATATTTACAGAGTGGTAGCATGGCCACGGCCATTTTTAAAGATCTTACTCAACCACTATCAAATATGGTCTGCCCACAGTATTTATGATCTTTTGAAAAGAACCAAAAGTATGAACTTTACAAACGGCCTTACAAAAGAAATAAAAATGTATAATCCCTTCAATTATCAAAATAGCATTTTTTTTTATTGTCCTCTGCTGTCTGTTGAGTTTATTTTGTCCTTTGACAGGCTGCTTTCTGTTGATAGTCACAAGGGTGGCTTCATGAAGAACATAATGTAGGGAGCAAAAATCCCATTGGTATTATGGCATTCTTCCCATCTTTTCCTCATATAACCAATTAAATGTATTATAAAGAATAAAAGGGTATTGTGGAAAAATTGCCAAACAAGGACAGGCATCAACAAGACATTTAATATATCATGTGAGGAGTGAGGCAAGCGGTACCTAAGTAGCTCGTGGATGAGTTGTTGTTACAATAATCATTCAAAAAGCAGCAATAAAACCATCACTGGTAATGATCAAGTAAGGGAAGGAAAATCTGACTAACAACGTTGTCTTACTATTCTGGTAACCCTTTGCATAGAGAAAACTCAGTCAAATCAGGTTTTAATCAGGGCGATATTTTTCTGGAAACTCTTCCTTCCCAACACATCCTGGCACTTAACCAGTGCTTGAATAACATTCCCACAGCAAGTCTCGAGTCAAGCTCCGTTTTCATAATCAACTGCTCTGGAAAACAGAAATTTAAGGGTTTTTCTCAGAACATCATTAACTTCTCCGAGAGATAAAAAAGGAATACCCAGTTACCAACCACAGTTTTTAGGATGAAAAAGTTCTAAGCTCCAGGTGATGGAATTATGCACGAATCTGTCCAACATGAGGGCCACTTCCACTGAGCATCAGAAGCTGCTCTTTGACTTCCTCTCACTTATATTTTCTCACTAACACATTGGAAAATTGGATCATTTTCCATTTTACTTTTGAGCATAATATAGGCAGGTCAATCCAGCTGTCATCTAGGTCGTGGAATACTGGAAATCCTGTTTTGGATCGTGTTCTCAGTGTCTTGTTTAAAGGGAGTGATTTCCTATAACTGAGTTACAGATTGCTGTGCTCATAGGGTGGTCACAGAACTCCAGCTCTGCTTTGCATTAAAAGTGGAATTTTTAATAGCCAGGGAGGAAAAAGGAGAAAGAATTGAGAAGTTGCAGTATGAACATTTTGCAGTAGAGACCAAGCCTAAATATCACACAGGCCCATTGCCTGTCATGTCCAGGGATTCTGGGGTTCTTTTCAGTTATATCAGACAAAGGGTGGGCTGGAAACAGAAATTTTGGGAGAGCCAGCCTCCCAAACCCCTCCACCCTCTGGCTTTCCTGAGTTTTCTTGGAGGCTGTTAACCAGACATTTACAGCCATGAGAAGCAATAGAAGCTCTTGGATCTTGCAAATTCCGCATTAAGAGGAGAAAAACCCTAAAAACTCCCACATTTTGTGCTTTTGGCTTCCTAACTGAGCCTGGAAGGTTTAAAGGGCTTGACTCAGTTTCCCATGCTTGCAGGCTCCACATTGTAGATGGGATGGGGGATGAACAGAGCTGTTACAGGAATGCTGAGAAGCCAGACTGGGCGAGGGCAAGACCTCAGAACAATAGCAAAGAGCTTGGGGACATCTTCCACAAATAAGAAAGTTCTTGGCATACACCACAGCCATGCTTAGGAAAGTTTTCTGAGCCTTTCCTAAATAGCTAAAGGAGATTCTTTTCAGGCTTTTTTTATATATTTTTTTTCTTCTTTTTAAGAGCTGGAATGAACAGAATTTGCATATTCTTTCGGACACTGCGGGGAGAGAGATGGAACCAAGTTTTCGTGGATAGGCCAAAAGATAATTAAAGCAATTATATACAGTAAAGGAATATGTTATGCTATTCCTAAAGGAAGACTTTTGGCCAGATAGAACTGATGACAAATATTTATTTTTTTCTTTTGGCATTAATAGTCCTAGTAGGCAGTATTAGGAACATTTATCAGTATTCATATATGATATTTAGGGTGGCATTTTTATTATGTTTAGTGCAGAATTCTTTCACGTGTTAATTGAACACCCATTTGTTCTAAGATGATATTAAAGCCTGTCTAATGACAGAGTGTGGAAAACAGGGTGAGCAGAGCTTTGGGGCAACTTCGGCAAGGTCTGGGGTTGCATCACTAAAGCCAAACCAGGCAAGTTTAATACAATGGGGAGAATTACCTGGGAAAACACGCTGGAGCTGCAGGGTGATGGCCCGTGGCACAGAAAGGATACAGAGATCTTTGAGCAGGAAGCAATTTGGCAGGCTCTCAGCCTTAGCTGGCGGAGAGCAGCCAGGAGCTGATTTAGTCAGTGGGTAGGAGAGGCAGCTCCCGGTGAAGAGTTGAGAAAGCGAAGGCGGTCCCAGTGAACTATCAAGAAATACCGATCCGGAGTTATTATGTAACATTAGGGTCAGGACTGCAGATAAGAGGCTGATGCATCGCAGCGTTAGCAAACAGCCAGTGTTAATATGTTTGCATAGATAAGGCAGATTTGGCGTGGTGCACGGGCATAAAAATGAGGAGCCAACACGAGCTGAAACGGAGCTCAGAGCACCACTGCCAAGAGATGTAATTCTTGTCTTCATCTCCTTTGAATATCAAGGTTTATTTAGTTTACAAACATATGGGTTTTCAAAGCTATTACAACTGTGACATCGATTTAGAAGCTACAGACATGCAAGAGGTTAAGATTAGAGCTGGCCAGGAATTTTCTTACAAAACAGAATTTTGCTTTTTAGCCAGGATTAGTTAAGACAACTGAGCCTTACAACATCATCCTGCCAGGTGAAAAAATGACTCACTTGACAAGCACAGTGCTGCTGGGATGAGTCCTTTTAAACTGTGTATTTACATAAACATTTATGGGCTGTTATGATTATTAAGAAAAGATGTGATAGGGAGAATTGCACCTTTCAGTTGCTCAGGCAAGTGAAGGATAGTTTGGGAGCCACTACCTTCCTTGGATTTATTAAAGTGGTGAGGAAACTCTTGCTTCTCTATGCAGCAGGGTGGGTTATGCCTTCGTGACATGCCCTATACCCACTATAAACTGAGGTTTTTCAAAAGGGCATAAAAGCAGAAGAATTATAAATATTTTATATCTGAACTTAATTAAAACTGACATCTAAAATCTGAAATAAAAAAATATAATAAACAAAGAAAAGCTTGTTTCATAAAAAATTCTTTACTGGAACAAATGCCCAAATATTAAAATATGAGAATCACAGAATCATTTAGTTTAGGAAAGACCTCCAAGACTATTGAGCCCAACCTTAATACCACTGCTACTACTAATAATAATAATAATGATAATGAACAGCATATCTGTCCTTTTTACACACTAAAGCCCCTTCTACAAAATGAGAAAAGCAGCAGAATCCTGTGCCAAATCATCACTACATTCTCAATCAAAGAATTTTGAACTTCAGCTCAATTCACTCAGGCGCTGGGGATTATTTGGGCAGAACCCGAGATTACAAATCAAAGGGCACTGAGCAGCACATGTATATGCTCCAGTTATGAAAGCTGCTTAATGATTAAAGTCATCTATGCTAAAAAAAAAAAAAAAAAAAGGGAAAAAAAAAAGAAAAACTGATGCTGAGATCTGGAAGGATGTCTGTGGATTGACGTGGCAGAGGTTAAATCCAGATGAGGGTCACTCAAGCCTGGTGTTAGTCGAAATGAGTTCAGCATTAATGTTGAAAAATCCTGGCGCTGATCTCACCACCTGTCAGCTGCAGAAATCTGAGGTTCAGCTCAAACTTGGGGGTTTCTTGCATTTACAGCACTTATGTGCTGCTAACCAGGCAGGAGGAAGTGGGAAAATCTGGCTGTTGTTTCAATCGCTGCTACCATCCTTAAATTACTTTTGTTTGCTGCCTTTTAAAAAAGCACCACTTCTCAGTTCTAGTGCAACAGGATGCTTGTACTGTGCAAATATGAGAGAGAGCAGGGCTTTAAATAGTGAATCCTGTCAGGAAAAGACAGCACAATCTTTCCACTTTTGTTATTTTTGTTCTTCTTATACATTTTTCCTTTGCATTCTTATTTCCTTTTTTTTTTTTTTTTTTTTTTTTTTTTTTTGCAAAAAAGGTCTGAAAAAGCTAAAGGAGAACTGCCAATTTTCAATCCCAGCAGTGATGACAAAGCAAACATTTAGGTCCTGATCTCAACAAGAAAAATGCCTTATGGACTGAGAACTGAGCTTTGTGCAACATCAAAGGGTTAAAATAACCAACACTTAAAGGAAAGAGGAATAGATCATTTACAACACATATTCTATTATTTGTTGAAAACTTGTAGGGTGGATGTAAACTCATTATCATTTACCAGAAGATAAAATTTGCTGCAGAAGGTACACACTTTGCAAGAGTAGAACAGCTAATCTCAGACCCCTAATAGATTTAACCTTGTATATTCACAGATATTTAAAAGTGTTATGGTTTGAAGGTCAACTCCACTGTCTCTGAATACAAGGAAAGGAAAGAAAGGAATAAAAATTAGAAAGAATTAATTCTTCAAAAAGTTTTTACAAATCAAAACCCTGCAGTTTCACACTGAGAACAAAAGAAGCATATTAAACACCAAAGTTTATCAAGACAAATTAGGTCCCAGTTTCAAATTTTCTTTAATCTTTTGCATCTGAACGTTTTTTTGCCTCATGCTGTTTTCCCTAGTTAAATGTTAAAATGAATTCTAGCCAATACCATTGACTTCCTCCCTTAAAAATATTGAGACACATAATAAAAAATTAATTACTTCCCCTAATTTCCGTGTGATTCTTTAAAAAGATGTAAAATTCATTTAAAGTAAGTGGTGACTTTGTCTTTGAAGATCACGACAATTAACATGGATCAAAGCTTAGGTTCTGTAACGATGATAGCTTATTAGCATAATGAAATTAACTTAGAGACAAGAATCTTTAATAGGTACAACAAAAACGCTTTAATAATACTTGAAGAAAATTATGTATTTGCTAGAAGTACAACAGTTTCAGACTTTCTATCCAATTAATAAGTTGTTAATTAACTCCTTTTCCAAACAATGTGCACTTTAAGTTAACATCTGCCCATTGGATAACACTTTCCAATGGTATTTTTTTTTAATATACTGTAGAACTGCAACGCTTTTTTACTGGGAATTCCTTGTAGGACTATTCTTATAGAGGGAAACAGGACCCAAATATAGCAATATGCTTTCTACAGCCAACCAATTAAAAAAAAAGAGAAGGCTTATTTCAAAGATGGGGAGGAGGAATGGGTAATTCCTTAATTCTGGCTGCATTGTTTGTGTGTAGTCTCAGATTTCTTTGCATTTTCAATAGGAATTATTTTCTGCTGTTTATATTCCCCTGCAAAATGGCTCTTTGCTGATTAGTGCCTTATATAGACCTGGTTTGGGAACAATTTTCATATCTTTTAAAAATATCTATTCGTAGTTCTGTGGTACAAGATTTTACAGTCTTGTTTTATAAGATTGTAAATCAATAACTATTGGTTTTGAAGATACAGAGAGGGAAGATTGTTCACAAAAAAAAGTTAAAATAGAACTTTATATATAAAAAGAGTATTTTCACAGACTTTGCTTTGTAGTGCAGAATAAGAAGGGCTTTCAGTGCCTGAATTTTAATTAAAATTACACATTTTTGTTTTAGGGGCTTCTGCCTATAGAGTGGTGGGGGGGATCAAAAATGTCACAGAGCATTTTGCAAGTGGATTTGTGGAACACACGTGACTCTGCACTGCACGGGCTGCTTAGGCCAATGATGGAACAATTAAAGAGGCCTTATTTGAAACAAATGAGTTATTATATTCTATTGGGTCAAGGATTCATGTTTTAATAAATCCCTAATTACAGTAACTTTTCATTTAATCTGGCAAATTCTAAGCAAGTTAAGAATTTATGAGAGTTGGAATCAGCAATAAAAAATATTCCTGTCTGCCATTCTGCTCAGGGCCACACAGGTTGAACTCATTTGAGGAGCTTGGAAGCCAGGAATGTATCTCCTGAACAGGGCACTGTGACATGATTACATCTGTGCATGTACAAAATAGTATTATGCATTTATAAAATAATATTGTGCATGGATAAAATAATATTGTGCGTGTATAAAATACACTGTATATTAAATTATGCATAAAATTATATAGCAAATTATTATGTTATAGTCATTATTAATAATAGCCTGGAAAGCCTTCAATACTTTTTTGGGTTTTTTTCAGAAATAAAATGAAACAACAAAAACCAACCAAATCCCCAGCATAAACATGAGAGCATTTTTGAGGTGGGTTATTTTTTTGCTTTGGCAAACTTTTCCACCACGAACCTGTGACTACACAAAGCTTTTTGTGCACCATCCAGCCAAAACTCTTCCAGTCACTACTGGCTGAGCTCAGGATTTCTATTTCTGATCATGTGTGGTGCTGGCCAGGCTCCTCTCAGATCCTATTATGTGGCTGAGTACAGACACCTTTGAAAAAAAAACCCCAAAATTTAATTGTAATGAACATTTTCATATGAAATTCTCAGACTTAGAATTTTAGCATTAGGATTTGCTGGTTCAACACCACCTTGGCAAACATTGTTTCCTCTAGAACAATACCTTTATGAGAATTAACTAATTAACACCCAGCAAGCAAACATAGCACAGGCTTTGCCATCCACTGAAACACCTTTTTGGTAGGGATTGAAAATAAGGTGCCACCAGTAACTCACATGGAAACTGCATCACAATGGAAAGAAATCAAGGGAACTGCTGTTCTCTGCACACAAACAGGCAACACCTCTACCTTTCCAAAGTTTCTGGTCTCTTTACTGAACATAAATATGCAAAGTCCTGTGAATTACATCTCCAGATGGATTAAATTCCTTTTTTTTTTTTTTTTTTTTTTTTTTTTGTGGTTGTTTCAATTTGAAAGTTGCTGGGGTGGGTTTAGCTGGTTTGAGCTTTTTTTTTTTTTTTTTTTAATTGTAAATCAAAATTGATAATTTTTCAAAACTTCTCCCAAAATATCAAAGGCTGAAAATCCTTGTTTAGAAATGAAATAGAGCAAGAGCTGAGCACTGCAAGCCCCTTTTTGGGGCCTGAGCTTCTCAAGAGCAATGGGGACAGCACAAGGGACATTGGTTGTGTCCCAGATTACTCAACAGCTTCCAGGTCTACCTCGTTCCTTGCACCTGGAGCATTTCTGCCACCAAAATTGCTGCAGGGATCAGCAAAATGAGGAGCCCCGTAGGCAGAAGGTTCACACAGAGGAGGCTGGATTTGGCAAATCCTGGCAGGATTTGGGGCCATCCCCAGCTGAGCTCTCCCCAGGCTGAACTCACCCACTTCCAGCAGAATTTTTCTGAAAACAAAGACACCTCCTTTCAACTCCTGGCTCTTGGCACACCAGGGGGTTTTTGAGGTAAAACATTTCCAACTCGTAAATCCATCAGATAATTCCCCTGTTCCAAGTACTTTGATATCCAAGAAATATGATACAACCTTGGCTGGGAAGGGCAGTCCAAAGAATATCATCACCTATTGCCTTTCCTGCATACTTCCATGCTATACCTATTTTTCCCTGGATGACTCCCAAGCTGAGAAAAGTCTCTCTCCTTGCTTAACAAAATCCAGTGCTTCAGCTGTAAAAGACACTGATTGCAGGCCAGAAACATTACAGGTTCTTCTAAATAAGACATTATTATTCTTTACAGGAGGAAAAAGGAGATCAAGCTCATCTCTAAGCAAAGAAATGCACTTACTCTTCCAAATTTTGAGTCAATATTCAGAGTTAGTTTATACATAAGGCTCTAGTGGAGATTGACACAGTGCCAGAAGATACTAAATTCTCATTTTTAGTGAATGACCACTACACAGAGTTGCCAGCCGTGAATTTCCTTTATGATAACAAAGAGCTTGCCAGGAAAACCCTTGGTGAAAAAATGGTGCTGATAAATACATTGATTTAAAGATAACCAGTACAGCATTTCCATTGTTCACACATGGTTTCATTTTTTGGTCAGCAGAACATATTTCCCTTGCCCAACTTCTCCTTCCAACAAGGTATTTCAGCCTTTTTCCTGCTTTGGAAACAGAAAACTCTATGACTGAATGATGAGTACATGATTTAGGTTGGCCTGACTGGACACATAGCACGATTTGGCTGTTGAGAAATGGTGACCTAGCAGGTTTTTGAAATTATATTATAGCTTTCTTCACCCATCCTATTCCAAATTATCTCCACAGAATTAAAGAAGGAAAGTCTATTTGTCATTGATCATCTCCTTCGAAATATCACCTTTGCCCATCCATGTGGTGGTGTTAGTCCCAGCTTTCTGTGATTTCTCTCAGTTGTGCCCTGGATTTGGGATTCTCTTGATGGCCCTGTTCTTTCAGTGATGCTGCTCCTGTCTGCTTCCAGAATAATTTCTCTTTCACACTTCATTTGCATGTTTTTCTCACTGCATGGGAAAAAAACCCAAACAAGCACAAGTTTCCTTGTCTCCAGCTTCACAACTGAGCAAAACATATATTCCCCTTCCTTCCCATTCCCCTTACCCTGCCTAGAGTTGGAAATGTTGCTTCAGACGTTCATGTGCAGCATTGTGGAAAACCATGAGCAAAAATCCTGGCTGTGAATTGGGAAAGTCTGAGCTGATTCTCTTTGGATAATGACCTGAAGGTCACATTGCACTAAAAGGACAGAAGCTACTCAGGCTTCAGGTGAAGGCAAAATTTCATCTTTTTCAATTCATATTGGTTTCAAACCTTTAAGTTTTACTTGCAGATTTGGATAAGTACCTCCTAAATTCCACCTTTTAAAACAGGAATTTATCTCCAGTACTTATGTTTTGTTGTTTTTTGTTTGTTTTTTACAAGAACTTCCTAAATTTCAAGTGCAACACGACAGACAAACTGACTCAAAGGAAGAGCCCCATGGTGGGCTCAGCCCAATTACAGTGATTTTAGTCACCACTTGCAATTTAACTCTTTCTCCCAGCAAATACTGCATCACACACTGAAAGCTTAAGGCAGAAATCACATTAGAAAAGTTACATCACCCATTTAAGAAAAACAAACAATCTAGAACCTGAGTTATGGTGGAGGTGTTCCTGCCTATATCCAGAATTGTGCTGTTACCTGCCCCTCCTTTTCCCCTCTTGAAGGAGTTGTAGACCAGGATGAGTCTCCTCCAGCTGAACAGAGCAAGTGACTTCAGCCACTGCTCATCTTCCTCTTCTTCTTCCAATACTTTTGTGGCCCAAGTTTCAGTTTGGGGCTTCAGGGTCCTGCCCAGCAGTTTTTATTTGTTACTTGTGTTATAGCAGCAAGAAAAAGGCATCAAGATCTTGCTCCATGTGCACCCCTCACTGCTGAGTTACAACCCAGCCACAACCCACAGCATTGCCCAGCTCCTCTTGGCCCTCATTACTGAGCACTCAGCATTCTCACCCTGCTTGTCTGCTCTTTAATAAGAAATAAAGTTGTTTGTTTATTTTATACCTATTTAACTTGTCGTTTAAGATTTGCAGAATGCCATCAATCTCTGCCTCAGCACGTTGACCTCACTTTAATTGGTGGGGCTCTAAATTCTGCACAGATGTTATTACTGTGAATTTAACTTTATATAGCAAGAAATTTGGGGCTGCCATATGCTGTCTTTTATGAGCTTGCAGTTTGCAATGAATATCCATGACTAATGCTTGTGACCCAGGTAAGCCCGTGATTAGGGAAGGTAAAAAGTTTACCAAACTTTATTGCAGGGCTTTCAGTAATTTCACCAACAACTAATGAACACATCTCCCCTGCCTCTGCGTTGGTACAAAAAACTGCTTAGCTCTTCTTAATATATCTGTCAACATCTAGTGCCATTCTGGGACTCTCATGAGTCAGCCAAAATTTTCTACATTCATAGATTGCATATCAGAGGGGATAAGATGATTTCCTCTGATATCCAGCATAAATCAGACCTTTTTATGTTTTTCTAGTGGTTTCTAGTTGTGCTTGGGGGGGGTTGGCTGTTTTTTGTTGAGTAAACCAGGGCAAAACTTTCTGAAGGTTAGTAGGATTTAGCCAGGTGCTAAATCCAGAATTCAAATACATCTACTAAGTCTAGACAGAAGTAGAAAAACTACAAATACACGGAAAATTAGGAAAAACTTTTTATGAACTGTGACCTATCATAAACATCTTAAATTTCGTTCCACCCAACAGCTTCAGTTTAGCTGAAGCTCCAAGAAAACCTGTTCACTGTTAGTAAAATTATTGGCCACAAGGCCCAGGAAAAGCAAACATTATTTCAGCTAAAGGGAAAACTGGAGAGATAAAAAGTAGGAAAAAGCTGGTGGGTTTGAATTAGTCATACATATATTTGCAATGCAAAGTAGGAGAAAGTCTTCAATCAACAGAGAACTGAGGTTGTGGTGCCTCCTCACTGCAGGAATGGAGTCAGGAAACCTCACTTGTCCCAAGATAGAATTATCCAGGCTTTCAAAAGTGATTACACAGAGTGCAGCAGCAGATAGAGGCACCTGTAGATCAGAAGTCCTTGCCCAGTCTTATTTCCATGTCTCAGCCTTGCCCCTGCCCAGCCATCAGCAAACAATAATAAATTCCTGCTCACTGTCAATAAAATTTATCACAACCAGAAGCATAGAAAAAAAAATCCTGAAAATATTAATAAATCTGAAGCACCACAAAGTTAAAGCTGCTGGTTAATAAGTAGGAATATGTTTGCATCAGGTCCTGTGTTCCCAGCAGCTCTTTCACATCTACAGAGTCAGCTCAAGAAACAGGAATTGGAGTGTTGCTCTCATGAGTCACTCTGCTTGGAAACCTTTACATATCTAAAAAAAAAAAAAAAAAATCCCCAATCAAAAAAAACCCATGTGTTAAAAGTATTTTAGCCAAGCATGTTATTTCTCTTAAATATATAACAAAACACAACTGTCCTCAAGGTAAATATCCTCTGTTTTATTACTTTAGATCACTTTTCAGTGCTGTAATCATGTCATTAGGATTGCAGTTCCTGGCTCCAGAAGAAATAACCACCTAACTATAAAATTCTGGTTTCCCAGTCTATTTTGAGGGGACAACCAGAGGTCAGTGGATCTGAGCCCCTACCACTGAAACCAATGGCAGTAGGTTCAAGTCTCCTGCTCCATGGTCTGTATTTTTTTTTTTTTTTCTCAGCTGCAGTTTCTAATAGATGTTCAGGCAGCTCATGTCATTCTTCTGAACTGAATTAGAGAGCTGTGTCAGGAAAAAAGTGTGGACAGCCTGTGTCACCCACAGATGCACCAGCAACATTCCTGCTGGTACCACCAGGGGCTTCTGTGTTTCTGGTGTTTTCTTTTGTAGCTTTAAAAAGAACCCAAATTGAAATGGGGAAAAAAGCAAAGTTTCTTACTTTGCCTTATAGGTGGAAACGAATTTGAACAATAAATCATTGAAATCAGTCTGCATGAGGCCACCACAGTGACTCTGAGGATCTTGGCTTTTCCTCTGAGACCTTTTACCTTACTGTGCAATATCCTCGAGGATAAGAGCTCAAAACCTTTGGTTTCAGCCTATTATAGCTAGAACAGGCTCACAGTGTGGGAATTCCATATTTCATATTTCATAACATATTGTAATGCGTTATGTTTTATTTTCACTACCTCTGGAGCCAGGAAAGTTGCATCTGTCATAAGTAACTTCTGCAAAAAAAATAGAGTAGTGGAGACCAAAGGATAACAAAAAATGATTTCACACTGAGAGGCCTCTCCCTGCAACAACAGCATTCATCAATAATGGTAAGAGCAAGTGGCAGCAAGACACAAATGTCCTTAAACTACCTTTATGCATCTCCACACTGTTTTCTTGTCCCACCCTGCAGACAAGATCTGGATCTGCCTTGTGCAAAGGTGCCCTCCCAGGTGGTCCAGATGTGGGCAAAATCTGCATCAACAAGTGTTAAACAGCATGTCCATAGACCAAATCAGCTCAGTACAGCCCCAAGAGGTGCTCAAAGCTACTTTTAATCCCAGCCACCTCAGCTCCTGCTGGGCTTGACAGGCCTGACCTACCATGGATGTGCAGACGAGGACTCCAGTGGCCCTTAAATAATGAATTTATTCATTCTTTTTTAAGATCAAGATTGTGGGTATACTTCAATCCCCTTTCAAGGTGATTTTTAACACCCCAGTGTATATTTGTTGTGTTTCCTGAGGTCAAATCAGTGGCAGCTTTAATTGCACTGACAAAGAATGTTGTTAAAATGGGCACAGAGTCCTAAACTCAATGTTTTCTTCATTATTTTGCAACTTTGGGAGCCTGCCAACATCGTTGCGAGATTTGGCATGCACTTACCTGGAAAGTATGAGGCTTAATATTTCATTTCAGCTTTGCAAGGTTTTCTCCTCCCGCCAAAAAAAGAGCAAGCAGAGGAATCAGAAACACAGGCAAAGGGCAAGGCTGGTCCCTCTGATGTTGGTGTAGACCAGCATGGCTCTGCAAGGTTCTGGGGAGCTCTCCTGGAAAATCAAGAGCAGCTCCACCACAAGTGGCTGCACCTTTAGCAGCTGCTTCTCCACCTTGCACATTCATGTGCCCAGGGAATATTTCTCCCTCTCATTCCTAAGGCTGCATTGGTAGGTCACAGAATTATTAAGGTTGGAAAAGACCTCTAAGATCATCAAGTCCAAAAATTAAGAGGTGAGAGGTTTGTCACGCTTGGAGGTGTGAACTGCAAAGGCCAAGCTGGGAACCTCACCTGCAGCTTAAAACCAGATCTGTCTTTAACTCCTGCTTTAAACCTTTAATTCAGAAAATAATCCTCAGACAGCTGTTACTTGGTGCTTGGAACCCATAGACTACTTTTTATTGATTATTTTAATGTAAAATGTTTTGACAGCCTCAAAAAGGAGGTGGAAATAAAGGTTACCATCCCCACATCCCACAAGAGCTGCTGTCAACCAGTACCTTGACAAGTTAAGGCCAGGTTAGACAGGGCTTGGAGCAACCTGGTTTAGGGGGAGGTGTCCCAGCCATGGCAGGCAGGATGGGACAAGATGAGCTTTAGGGTTCCTTCCAACCCAAACCATCATGTGAGTGTGTGAAGTCAAATTTCTGCTTTCCTGGGTTGCTTCAATGAGGATTCAACCCACCCATGCAGGTTTCTCTTTTACTGGTTTAAAACAAGGGCTCCATAGGGCTGGGGCCCCTCTGGAAACTCATGGAATTGGAGCAGGAAGGTGCTGCTTGGAGCCAGGGTAGTTGCTGAGGATCCTGCCTGGGGTGAGCACCAGGAAAGGCAGACCCACTGCAGTGCCAAGGAGTGGATGCTTCCTCCGTTGGGATGCTTCAGCTGTTAAACAAAAATATTTTCCTGGTTAGAGATTCCCAGAGCTGTGCTTCCCCCATCCACAATGTCCGACTTTCTCCATGCAGGCTGCAAAGACTGACTCCTGACTCAAGCAAAAATAATCTACCAGGCCTAAAATTTAAGCATAGCTGTGTCAAAATCCTTCTGTGGACCTGGCCTTCCCTCTGCAGCAGCCTCACTGAAAGGATTCAGCTATTTGGGAAATGAAACACTGTTCAGTGGGAATAAGGATGTCAGATACTGCTTCCAAAGGAGTGATGCCTCAGTATATTTTGGTTTAATATTCTTATGTCAATGACACTGGTAGGAAATGGGAAAAGGTAAAAGCTCTGTGAGGCATGTAAATCAGGAATGGGAGTGTGACAGCAGGGGCTGGCACGGCTGTCACCAGGGCTGGCAGAAAACATTCCCTAAGGACCTGAATCCCTACCAGCACTCCTGACCCCAAGAGTTAAATTCTGCTGTTCGCCTCAGCGGGCATAAATCCGCAGCATTTTGACTGAATCCCATAAAAGTAAATCAGTGTAAGCGAGGCCAGACTGTGGCCCCACAATCCTGCAGGACCAAGGCTGGGAACCAGGGCCGGCGATGGCAGCGAGCAGCAGCTCCCTCCACGCTGGTGGCAGAGCACGGAGTCAGCCAGGGAGCAGCTGGGAGGCAGCCAGATGGGCAATGAAAAGGGCACAGCCAGCACCTCAAAAAAAAAAAAAAAAAAAGGTTTTTAATTGTAAGAAATTTTGCAAGGCGTAAAGTTGAATTATTTTCTTTCTTTTTTTTTTTTTTTTTTTTGCTCCGGCAGCAGAAATGTAAATGCTGCCGTTTGCACAGAGAGGTTTTTTTTTTTTTTGCTTTTTTTTTAAGTTGTTGAGAGGCTGAGCTTAAAAAGGGGCTGGTATTAATCATCTCTGCGTCAGGCAAGTTTAAAGGGGCACATCAGGCAGTTCCTTGGAGGAGCTGATGGACAGGGGGCTATTTTGCTGGCTGGTGATTTTTTTTTCAGAGCGGGTATCAAATGGGTCCACGTGGCATGAACAGAACATAGCTCCAGATGGGAGAGCAGCTCCCATCTCTTGCAGAGTAAATCTGCTGTTTGAGACTATATTCTATGACTGAAATTTTATACATATGACTTTGTTGGAGCTGGGATCTCTTCCTTTGAAAATGTGCTACAATAATAATTGCATTTACCAGTTGCCAGTCGTTCTCGCAAAACGTGGGGGTATTTTTTTTTTTTTTTTTCTATTCGGATTGTGAAATTAATTGTCTCTAGCTAATATAATTAAAAACAAACACTTCGGATTTCAGCAGAGGGAAAGGGGAAGGGAGAAAGAGGGAGGGGGAAAAAAAAAGCAAGCAAACTGCAGCCCTGATTTTCTATTGACAACAAGAAAGCTCTGCCATCCCTGAACTGTTTAATTATTGAAATGAACTGTAACAGTACACTGGATTGTTGCCGAGGTCACCGAGTAGTACTGGATGTCAAGAGGAAAGCAGCAGCTCCAAGATCCCTGCAACGCCCCAGGCTCCGGGTGAAATCCCACACACTTTTTCTCAAGCATTCGGGCTCTGATAGGTAGCCTGATAGCACGGCTGCTTTGCTGGAATTACAGAGGTCCAACGGTGCTTGCTTGTTTTAAGACGAGCCAAACTATGCTCTGGTGGCCACCGTGACGCTGTGATTCCCATGCCCTATCGCATTCCTCTTTCTCAGATCCCAGGCATTTTTTCTTTTTCCCCTACGTGCAGTCCAGGATGTAGACAAATGAATTCCAAGTGACCTATGTGGGGGTGGACTCTTTGGAAACAAACAACAAAAATAAGATATCTCCTGTCCTCACTCTTTCATTTGCTCGTTCCCTGGATACAGTTTATTCGTGGCAATGAAATACACATTGTGTCTCTGGAGTTAGGTCTAGCAGCAACATCTTTACCACCCCCTAACCTTGGGGTGTTTTTTTTTTTCTTCCTTTTTATTTTTTTTTTCTTTTCTTTTCCTGATTTCCTATTTAAGCCTTTACAAAAGACATCTTGTTTAACATTATCTGCTCCTTTGGAAGTCAGTCTGCCCTCTAAAGCCTATCAAATCAAGGCTTGTTATTTATTTAAACAATGTTTTTTTACTGAAAAAAAGTTTAGGAAACTGGAAGTTTTGTAAAATATTCTGTATCTGTACTGACAGGAGGATCTACTGGACAAATAATGACTCCGTTTGCAGGGAAAAGGAAAAATTTATTTTGAATTTTTCATAGTGAAGAAAATCCTGTAGATAAAAAAAACGCTAAAAAAAAGCCCTGCAGTTGAGGAACAGACAATAAACATTTCAGATTGCTTTATGGTGCACTATTACAGGCAACTATCTTGCTTAAGTAGGCATAACATTTCTCACAGTATATATTTAAGGTTTTGTTTTTTTTTTTTTTTTTTTTTATGGGGTAGATTAACAGCAGAGAAACATAGCTCTTAAAGGGAGGGCAGAAATAATTTCTGCCACTCTAGTGGCCTGAGAGGTCACAAAAAATCTTTCTAAAATGGCCAGGAAAACGCACTGCATGGTCAAGCAGGAACAGCCTCCATCCCACCCTGATGCTCATGTCGTGGGCTGCACACAGAGCCCATGAACAGCAGAAGCCAGGAGTGACCCTGGCATCAGTTCTGGCCCTGCAGGCTCTGGGGAGGCTGCACTGGTTTCCAAGGGTGCTGCTGGCACACCAGTGGAAGATGCAGCCCTGCAAACTGGTGAGAGCAGCCCTGGAATGGGATTCCTGCTGTGAGACATCCCCCCTCTCCCAGCACCAGCACTCTTGGAGCATCCATGAGCCCACTGGCAGCATCCCCTGGTCCCTGCTGTCGGAGTCAGCCTGTCCTCCTCAGCACAGCCCAGATATCAGCCTGTCTGGGCCACCACAGCCCCTCATGGACCTCAGAGTGGCTCCAGAGTGGCTCTCGAGGACAGTGAGCTATGTGGTGACATCCCCTTCCAGGCTGCCAGCCCTGCTAGCTCGAACAATGGAACAGAGAATAATGGGGAAAGAACAGCATTGGGCTGGATTCCCTTTAGCTTCATAAAAATTAGTGATGTCCTTCAGTTCTGGGTGCTCCAGAGCTGTCCTGGCTGTGCACAAAGCAGAGCTCAGAGTGGCAGGACCCTGCCTGGCAGAGGGCTCTCAGCACTTCTCCTCTGCCCCTGACCCCACAAGGGAGGGTTTGCCAGTTCACAGAACCCCAGAAAGGTTTGGCATGGAAGGGACCTTAAAGTCCATCTCATCCCACTCCTTTCCACGTGCAGGAACACCTTCCACTGTCCCAGGTTGCTCCAAGCTCAATCCAACCTGGCCTTGGGCATTCCAGGGATCCAGGCGCAGCCTCAGCTTCTCTGGGCACCCTGTGCCAGGGCCTGCCCACCCTCACAGCCAACAATTCCTTTCTAACATCTAATCTAGCCCTGCCCTCTGTCAGTTTAAAACCATTCCCATTTGTCCTATCACTCCATGCCCGTGTGAAAAGTCGTTCTCCAAATATTTAGCTAATTTTTTAGCAGTCCAAAGGAAATGAGAGAAAACTGATTTTTATTATTCCCCATGGAGTAACAACTTGCTCTGCTCCCCAGTTTACTTTTACCTCCTTGGAAACACACACTATTTACTCCAGATGCTCCCACCAGTGGCTGGGTCCTCATGGGACCTCCTTCACCTTCCCTGGAATAAGCAGAGTTTCCACAGAGGCAGAGGAGCTGATCTCTTCATAAATTATGTGCCCTGAACTAAACAATTTAACAGTTCATTCCCCCAGGTAACCAGTGACCACTGTACGTCCATCTACTTAATTTGACAATTAATCTTTGGAAGGCTGGTAGTCATTTTAGATTAACTTTTTTAACTTAAAAATCAGTAAGCAACTTTCTTCTGGTTATTTTTTCTTTTCATTTTTTAGTTTTTCCACATATTTCCAGTGGTCATCTTGTCCACTAAATTTGTTCATCCTTTTCAATGTGTCACTTTAGGGATCCAAGGTGGGGGGAGGAGGGAGACTTGCTGAGAAATTGGAAAACATTTCACATTTTTAAAGTAGGTAAGATTAAGTGTTCGTGCCATAGTTTACAATTATAATAAAATAAATCTAGAAACTATTTCATGTATGAGAGCATGTGCATTAGAAAACATATTTCTGTAACAGATAACCATCTTCTGAACACTAGAATGTTGGTAATTTGTCAGTTTTTCTTTTAATTAAAACTGTGTATATAGTTCATGCTCTGTTTGATTCAGTGTCAACATTTTGGATGGGGGCTAAAACTGATTTCCTCTTAAATCTTTGCATTTCTCAGGACAACTGATGAAGTGTGCCTTAACATTAAGCTCATGAACCCATGAGGTTTTGCCTGTTTCAAGATCAGTAAATCAAGAGATATTAGAGCAACAGCCCTGATAAGACTCAAGACTTCTAACACTTCTGTAAATGCTCTCCTTACCAAAACTGCATCCATTTTTCCTCTCAGACAACCTGTTTTAATTCATTGCATCATTACCAAGCTGGTCCACTGTAAAATGAATTAAAATTATGCTAGTTAGGAATTCAATTCTGACTATTTTTCTCAATGCAACCCATGAATAAAATGTTCA
Organism: Sturnus vulgaris; assembly: GCF_052056855.1. Classification (NCBI taxonomy): domain Eukaryota; kingdom Metazoa; phylum Chordata; class Aves; order Passeriformes; family Sturnidae; genus Sturnus; species Sturnus vulgaris. The sequence continues at coordinate 38,836,799 of NC_142249.1, read as the reverse complement.
ATATTTTTTTTCCTTAACAAAAGAGAAACCTGCCTGGTGTTTCTCTAAATAATTTTTTTAAAATATTTTCTTTTTTTTTTAGTTTTCAGTTTAATTTTAATTTTTCTTCCTTTCTGAAAATATGAAAACTTTCACAGTCTGGGTTGGAATGGACCTTAAATATCATCCAGTTCCAACCCCTGCCATGGGCAGGGACACCTTCCACTGTCCCAGGTTGCTCCAAGCTCCATCCAGCCTGGCCTTGGACACTTCCAGGGATCCAGGGGCAGCCACAGCTTCTCTCGGCACCCTGTGCCAGGGCCTGCCCACCCTCACAGGGAAGGATTTTTTCCATATATCCAACCTAAATTTCTCTTCTTTCAGTTTGAACCCAGCACTCCTTGTCCCGTCTCCTACGTTCCTGATGAAAAGTCCCAGATCTGGGCGAGTTTGGAGCCCAGCCCTCCTGATAGTCACACACAGAGTGGAAATAACCACCACATTTCTTAAAAACACACACATTTCACCACATTTAGCTCCCAGCCCCAGTTCCTTCTACCTTGCCTATTTTAATAAATACTCATGGCACTCAATAAAATTAAAACACCAGTGAACAAAACAGATCCATATGAATTTTGCCCCAGGGATGAGGAATGGAGAGGAAGCACATCTGGTACAGGAGAGTCGTGTTGCTAACTGTGCTCACTGAAAGGTGAGTCCAGTGATAATTTCATTTATCTGCAATGTACCTGAATGTTTCTTGGATCAAAGCCTGGGGAAGGCAAGGGAAAAGACTGAAAAGTGAGAAAGCCCACTCAAAAAAAGATGGCAACTTCCAGATGTAATCACCGTGGCAGTGAGGTGCTTGGTTCCCTGGGAATTACCTCGAGACAAACACGGTGAGAATTGCTGTGGAGAGGATGTGAGGAAAAGCACACCATGAGAAAGAGGAGCAGATGCATCTTTTGAGCTCAGTATTCCTCCTGCCTCTAACTTCACATGCCCTTTACACAGCCTTCTACTAATTTTTCTACACTGATAATCTATAGAACCTAATTACACAAAGTCTAAAAAAGCTCCTTCTACGAAAGGCATAATGCTGATATCTGAGTCACGAGCACAGTTAATGTAATCTAACACATATTGCAGGAACCTACTGCACACAGATATTACCAATTAGCACATGATTTTAACAATCAACATTCATGCAATTAATAGAACACTTCATATTCCTTCTAATTTTGAGCTCTGCATGAGCATATGTTATCATGACGGAATGTGGGATCATTTATTTATACTGGAAGCAAGGCACCACATAGAAATCAGAGATGCTGAAAGTTAGCCTGAAAGTGAAACAGGCTCAGCTTTGCATTGAGGAAAGAATATTATTAGTCTGACTTCTAAAAGTTGAACATTCACCTTACCTTCTTGTTGATCCTTGCTGTTGGTGAACTTCTGGAGAGGAAACTGTGTCCTGATTACAGCTGGGGAATACAATAATGTGCTCATCAACAAGCACTTCTCTCTAAAAAGGAAAACTATAGCATAATCATCACTCAAAGAAAAGTAAATAAATATGCCTTGCTTAGATATATATATATATATATATATGTATATATATACTCAAAGATAACAATAGATACTTTGTTTTCCATAACATATGTATTATTTTTCTTTACTGTGAACAGGGATAGAATCACTATATCTATAGGACAGATGAAGGCATAGAGACATTAAACCCAGATACCCACAACATTTAGCCACTCACTCACTTTGAATTCCATAGGATTTAGGCATTTGATACCTTTAGGATCCAGTCCTGCCTATTTTTCTGGCAGCAGAGGAAGCAGGGAACCAAATAAATACCTGTTTCCCAGAGAGGTTGCCAGCCTACCTTACCCATCTCTCTCTCCTTCCTCCTTGGTGCTGACATCAGTAAGAATGAAACCTTACTTGAATTACTCAAGTCCTAGCTGTGTTACTGGCTCATTAAGGAGATGAGATGCTCAGTGAAGAAGCTGTTTTTTGCGTGTAGACTGCAAGGACTCACACTGCACTGCTGCAGTGGCTGGAGTTGCTACAGTGCCTATCTGGCTCTGAGAAGGAGAATTTGCTCCAGAACGTCTCCACATCTCCAGCTGCCTGGTTACAGAGATGTTCCTCACATGGTTCTGAAGACATTCCAGCAGGTCTCCCCAGCCAAACACCTTCCAGGAGCTGCTCCTGGCAGCTTGGGTGCACACATGTTCCATCCCACCATACCAACCTTCCCTTCAGGTCAGGAAGATCTCTCCTCTGATCTTGCTCTCAATACATTTTGGAGAATGTGACAAGAGTTGCTGTCACCAGGGTGGTGCTGTCACCAGGTTCCTGGAAAGGGACAGTCCCTTTCCACCTTCAGGGGAAGGTGGTGGCTGTCCCCTCTTGCCTTTCCAGTGGGCTGGGAGCAGCATTAGAATTCCCTTGGGCTTTGCTTTGGGAAGAGCTCCAAGCCCACCATAGGGAGGCTGTTGGTGCAGGGAATTCTCTCCAGCAGCAGGTACCAAAGCAGCTTAGACTGCAGATGTAGACTCTAAATCATTGTCTTTCCCTCTTTCAGGACAAGCTCCTGGGAGAATTTGGTTTACCACACATCTGACGTGTGTTTATGAACAGGGGAAAAAGCAGCCATTCTCTGGGTATAACTATTTTTAAAAAAATGTCAGGGGAGTATTTATGTCTCCCATTACTGTCTCCCCCCATTGAAGGAGCCTTCACAGAAACATCACTTTTTGGGCTGCTGCTGTTTCAAACAAGGGCAGATTACAGCAATCTACAGGTTGATGAAGAGAGATTTCACCTGTGACTGCACCTCTCATGTTTATCTCAAGGGCTCTCCAACCCAGTATTGATAAAAAAAAGGTGGTGAACCCTCTCTGAAAATCAGTGTCTGGTTGTGCAATATCCACATTTGGAAATAAGGATCCAGTTCAGTCAGTCCAGATTTCCATGACGACCAGGGGAGATGTACAGCTATAGACAAATGAGAAGGGGGAAAAAAGGAAGGTCTCAAATTCAGTTTGTCTGAGGTAACTTCACTGAAGGTAATAGAGCAACATGAGTGTCACTGACAGGGAGGTAAACTAAGCATAATGGGTTTTACACTGAGTAAATACATTAGCAGTGGTCTTCCTGCCAAAAAGAAATCAAGAAATACTTTTTTCCACCAATATCTTCAGTAAACTTCCAGTTTTCTTAACCATTATTTTTATTGAAGGCTTTACTGCACAAAGAATCCAGGGGGAACAGGAAATCACATAATGGTGCAGGTTGGGGAATTCTCTAAAAATACGTAACCATGGCACCCTTGTCATTATCAATCAAGTGTTCTTGATAAAAAGTAAAGTAATTAGCCTTTGAGAAGAGCATAAAGCTAATTAAAAATGACAACTTAGTCATCTCAACAAACAACAGCACAGAACCAGTCCAGAGTTCTAACTATAGCACAACGTGATAACCTGACCTGCCACAACCACTTGCCTTCAACCCCTTTAAAGAAACCACAGTTTGTGAGAGTGAAACTTTGATAACCTCTTCCTTCGTTGTAAAATTAAGATTCATCTCATCTACCATCCAATATTTCTGTTTATTCTCTGAGTTTCTTCATCTTTTTCTAAGACAGTTTTGCCCAGCTATCAGAATTTTTTCCAAGTGAAATGATGGAAATTCGTGTAGTCTCCTAACAGGAGATGACAAAATGTGAAGCATGAACATATGCATTGTCAAAAAAATTCACAAGTTGCAAATGGGTTTAGTCTCATAACAAAGTTGCTTGCTCAGAATTTATAAATAATAACCAGGAGCAAAAAGAAACCTCTGGTCTCTCACTTATAGAGCAACCAGGGTTCTGTCCTCTCATAGGTGATAATGACGAGGTTTTAATTCAGTTCTGTGGAGAAAGAATGAATATTTCTTCCTTTCTTGCCCTACAAAAAAACCTTTAAGAGTACACATTATCAGAAAATTATTACAATTACCAGCATTTTTCTTAGCAGGTGTATTTACACACATTGCAGGTACTGAAGGAAACAAGTTGCTGTATTTTCATGGAATCATAGGATGACTTGGGTTGGAATGGACCTTAAAAATCATCCAGTTCCACCCCCTGCCATGGGCAGAGACACCTTCCACTGTCCCAGGTTTCTCCAAGCCCCATCCAACCTGGCCTTGGACACTGCCAGGGATCCAGGGGCAGCCACAGCTCATAGAGGGGGATTTTTCCCCAATATCCCATCCATCCCTGTCCTCTGGCAGTGTGATGCCATTCCCTGTGTCCTGTCCCTCTACCCCTTGTCCCAAATTCCTCTCCAGCTCTTCTGGAACCTCTTCAGGCACCATCTTTAAATCTTTCCCTTTTCAAATCACCAGAGTCTACTAAATAACATAAACACACACACACACGCACATATATATATATATATATATATATATATATATATATATATATATATATATAATTAAGTACATTAACTGCAGCCAGCAATATTCTTTAAAGTTGTGAGCTCATTCTCTTTAAGAATTAGAGTTCTGGAATCACAAAATCTTTAAGGTTAGAAGCAACCTCTGAGTTCATCAAGTCCAGCCATTACATTAACAATGCTGAAGTGCCCTAACCCAAGGTGTGGGCACATAACAGAGTCTCCCCAAAGTTTTGACACAGCTCCTGAGCTCATACTCACAGGATTAGATTTAAAAAAGGATAAACCAGTGTTGTGATGGGCCAAGCCCAAACACTGGCTGCTGAACAGGTGCTGCTGAGTGATGCTGATACTTCATCACGCTGACAGGGTTTCCTTGAGCACGCAGGAGATGGAGATTTGATCCTCAAAACAAGGATTGGCTGGAATAGGAAAAGAGGTAGAAGAGATTATGGTTATGTTTCGAGGATCCCACACTAATCTTTCACTATAGTTTCAGTTCCTGCTTGCTGGGAAGGTCAGAACAGTGACTTAGAGAAGGCCTGAGGCTGCTGAGATGCAACACATCGGAAGCACCCCATGAAACAGAGTGATTGCAAAGCAATGCAAGAAGTGAAAACTTAATCTCCTTTGACTTACAGTATATATGAATATATGAGAGGGTAAAATACTTACAGATGTGTATCTAGACCAAATAAAAAGGCCTTGTAGAGACAGGGAAATGTGTATCTTATGCTGCGCTGCTTGCAGTCCTAGGAAAGCTCGAAGCAGAAATAAAATGTTTTCTTATATTCTGAATAAACGTTGGATGAAAAGAAATTCTGAGCAGCCGTGAAGTAGATAAAGACCTTGATCCTGCTCTGTAATGCTTGGTAAGACACAGCTCAGGAAGGCCAGCTCAGGCTTAGGAAGGAGAGTCTCCCTAAGCCCCCTCCAGAGCGGGTGGAGAGAGGGATCATCCATCCCCGGCTGGAATGAGGAGGCATTGCTCCACTCCAGTCCATGGAAACAGACCAACACATACAGGCTGAACATCTTAGGCTGGGATCCCAAATCTACAGATCTGCACCTCTTAATAATTATTCACATGCCAAATGTAACAACCTTGGACAACCTTCCTGAGCCCTGCTTTACAAGCTTTTCATGGAAAACGTTTTTGGGGTCAAATTTTTCCTCAAGCTGAATTCTGTATCGTGGATTCGATGCAGTTTTGGGTTATTCCACTTTGCCTTTCCAATTCTTTAAAGTGTTTTCTCAAACATGTTTGTAAAGACTTATGACTAAAAAAGTTTTAAAGGCCCTAAAGGAAATGCAGTTTCTTTGCATACGCCTACAGGACAAGCAGGTGTTCTGGTCTCAGACCTTTACATGTTATAGGACATAAGGGAAGATAAGAGAAGTGCTGCTTTTCTCTTCCTTTTCTGCTTTCCCCAAGCAAAAATTAAAGTTTTACAGGGATGAGGTAGTAATCTACAACACCTGCAAGGAGGAAGCAGGTGACTTGATCTTTTGATCATTTCCCTGTGTAGGGATGATGGAGATGAAAATGAGGTATTTTTCTTGTTAGGAAAGGAGAAAAGAGTGAAGTCTCCACTTACTCATGTACCTCTCTTTATACCTACAGGCTCTAAACTTAATTCCAGGTTTAACCTGGAGAAAGAAATGGAAAAAAATACTCTGTAATGAACAAGACTGCTTTGGCAGCCGAGTGGATTCAGTGATCTAATAGTTCTTTTTCCATCTCTGATTTCTTTGATACTATTTATAAAAAGGGAAGAAAAATGATGCACCACTCCAAAGAAAATTGTTACCATAAACCAACAGCAAACATCAGAATTGGCCCTTTAAGAGTTGTGTGGAGAGAGGGAGACGACTAATAACCTACCTTTCCTGGTCCTGGGCTATGTTTATCTCCCATATTTATTTAAAAGCAAATCAAAATACTTTTAACCAAGTCGACTGGTTCCAAATTTAGGAACAATTGAACAAAGAGGAATCTGCTAATTCCAGATGGAGTGCATATAGTCCCTTGGCACTTATTACTTACCAAATGTTTCAGAAAGCAAACACATGACCTAAAAGATTTCGTGAGTGTGGGGTCCTCAAAAAGCTTTTAACAAGTCGTGTATTTCCAACCATATTTACTTTACCCACACACAAAACCCCTGCTCCATTTTCCTTTCCTCTTTTTTTTTTTTTTTTTTGTTTCCCTAGGCAGACAATGCTGCCTTTAAAGACTATTTATGGATGATTCAGTTACCCCATGAGGGCAGGAGCTCTAAAGGTGTCTCCTTTGAAAGGCTTCAGCTGTGGAGCATCTGCTGCCTGCCAGGGCCACCTTCCCCAGTGGGTGCAGGTGTTTTGCTAAAGTGGGATCCTCCTGCCCAGCCCTGCAGGAAATGGGCACCCACAGATGGTTTCTCATCTCAAAGAGAAGCAAAATATTTCTCTGTTGTGGGTTTTATTTTCTTTTAAACCTGCTCCCTTGCACACCAAAGTTGTCCTCTAACATCCTGCACGGGAGTGCCAAGCCACCATCCTGACACACCTCCAGGCAAATTCATTGAGATTTTTTTTTTTTTTTTCATGTATTTCATATTCGTTGCTGAGGTGTTTTAAATTAGTTTAATAGGAAAATTAGTATAATGAGCAGAACTTGGAATTTTTTTAGGGAGAATTATGTTATTATAATTGTTTCCTCCCCAGATCAAATAGTTCAGGAGAAGAATAAAGTAGAAATTCTTGATTTTTGAGGCAGTTTGATGAAAGTCAGTGATTTTTCACCAACTGCCCCACCCCAGGAGAACAGAGGTGGCAGTGATATTGCCACCTGTGTCTGTCCCAAGCCTCTGGAGCCAGCAGCTTGTGTGGGTCCTTGTAGGCAAAAATCCCACCTGGGTGACTGCTTTGGGAGATCTGCACTAAACCCCTTCAGTCTGAGAGGGTAAAAAGTGTTCATTTCTGTTTTAGGCAACAATTTTCATGACACAGATTACAAAAAACTTCAAGATTTCTGCTGTTCATACTTTTCTGCGGGAGGGATGAGCCTGGTCTTGTGAGAGGGGCAAAATCAAAGACAACAGAAAAAAATACTTAATAAACATTTAATTCTCAGTTGAGGTGGGTTTTTTTTTTTCTAGTTTTACTTCCAACATTCTAACATGTCCTTTCTTAGAAATCAAGCCCCTTCCATGGTTCTCAAAGGGGAAAAAAATCTAAAGGCAATGAGTTGTGACTAAGAGACTTAAAAGAGAAATAACTTCATGGAGGTATAAACAGGTAGATGTAATTTAGTTTTGAGTTTTTGATAAGCTGTACCTCTTCCCTTTATGCTTTTTAATATTTATTTTTCCTCTAGCTCTTATTTTAATAACCTTCCTTCCAGTTAGGCTGCAACCCTTTCCTTTGGGCTTCTATGGTTTTCATTTTTTAAATAGTCACACACTCATCCCAGAATGAAACTGAGGGCAAACACTGCTATTCCAGTTTGAGTATCTACAAAAAAATTTATCTGCTGACAAAGACTCTTTGTTCAGGAACTCTTCTCTAACTGTGTGCAGTGTGATAGTCCCCAAAGTTTTCCTACTGCAGGCATTTCCCTGCAAATCCTTAAGCTGCACCAGCAAACTCAGCCGAACACGTTATTTTACATTTTTAACTGAAATGCTTTTTGTTTTTATTTTAATGAATCCCCTAACTCCAAGTTTAATTAAACTCATGTTTTTTAATTAATTACCAACAAATGCAAATAAGGCAAACTACACAAACATGTATTCACCGTTCCCTGATAGATACGTGGGTGGGTTTTTTTAATCCTGAAGTGTCAGGATTTAAAAATCTCAAAGTCTTGAGGGTTACAACCCAAAAATTGTTTTCATTTGAGGTTTTATGATAATATTTTAGTAGTGTATGACAGGGAACTCGTCTGCTTAAGGGAGGAGAAAGCAAAGGTTCTTTAGCTTTTACTCACATTATTCTTGCTAAACAACAGTGACAGCAGATTTAGGCCTGTGCATGTATTATTATAAAAGGAAAAAAAAAAGTAGAATACAAGAATTTCATAGAATCACAGTTATTTTCACATAATCACAGTTAACTTCCCTAAATGCTGACAAATGTGGATTCATGAAATGCTCTCTGGTTATTTAAGTGCAGCTAAACCAGAAATCCTAAATGAAACACATAAGAGTTCAAGCATCTAACTCAAATGCTCAAAGCCCAGGAACCCCAAATTTAAGACGTGTAATGTGATCATGCTTAAAAATTAGAAACTCTCTCCTGTGAGGACCATACCCAGTTTAATTGCTTTTTTTAACTCCATAAGTATCATTCTGAGAAGCAAATATTTCAAGATCTCATGAACTATTACTCTGAAGAGTTGCTCAGAAATTTCTTAGCTCCTCTGATTACTTTTTTTCAGTCTAAACCCTGCAAAAGCAGCCCATCTCTAATATGTGGGATTATTTAAATCATTAAAGCAAGCAGGAATATTTGTTTCTGCTCCCTTCCTGGGCTTGACATGGATGAATTTGGCTGTGTCCACATGTCTAGTTCAGCTCGATCTCACAGTCCCAGGATGGCCTGAATCCACACACAGAGATCTCGAGTTTGCTTAAAGCCAGAGCACAGAGCTTGAGCTCTGGCCCTCCTGGATCCCAGCCCAGAGTCCTGGCCCTCTACACCCTGGACACGAAGTAAAGCCAGCACTGGAGTGCTCAGAAAGTTCCCTGGACAATGTATTTTCCCATCAGTCAGCAGGTAAGAGCTGTTTTTCCTACTTGGCAAAGGATTTTCTTATTTGCAGCAGCACTACTCACCTTAGGGAAACATGTTCTGCAAGTGTTTGCAAGTATTCATGTTTCCACTTCTTTTTTTTAGTCATTTTAGGTTATATTTTGACTTTTATGCATCTCTATATTTATAGATTTTATAGATTTTAATAAATTTTGTATTTTTTATACACATACACAGCTCTCTATGTACACATCCATAGAACTTCTTTTACTTCTCCCCATCCATAATAACAGGCAGATTTCTCCATCATTCACCACAGGCTGGAAAAAAGAGATTAAAGGACTGACACTAAACCACCTTTGCCTCCATAAAGAGGTTTTCTCCCCCCTAAGATGCAAAATGTGAACACACAAATTTGTGCTACCTCTTTTCCCACCAAAGGGCAAATAACTGAAAAGGGAAATTAACTTAAAAATTTGAGACCTGCCTATATAGAAAACTTTTGGGCTAGTGGGAGTTTTTCCAGCCCTCTGTCCTTCTTTTTGCCCAGATGAAAAATGGGAATAAGCCACCCCTCATGATCTTATGCAAAAATTTAATAATGTTTAGATTATCTAATTGATGTCTTTTGAGGAGCTTGGCTAAAAGATGTCATATGTGCAAAGCTATTTGTTGTGTTTAAAGATATTTGTGCTCCCATCCTTGGGAAAATTCCTCACGTTCCCTGTTCCTGCTGCACTTAGCAATGATCCTATCTTGATTATGTTCCAGCTACCCAGTGTCAAAAATAATCAGGAATAGGCAAGATAAAGCTCAAGAGTGCTCTGTGGAAGGCTGTGAATCAAGTGGCTCCTCCTTCCCCTCCTTGTCCAGTCTAAACACATGCAATCCTTTGGAAATAATAAATAAATAATTAAACCAGCAGGGCAATGTCCACTCGTCTCCTGAACAGCTCCTGTAACATGATAGTCCTTAGGCAGTCATGCGAGATTTATCATCAGAATTTCAAGGCTTGAGAAAGCCCTTAAAACACCCCACATCCCCCGGGACAGCTCTTCCAAAAAAACGAGGAAATAAAGATATTCCCTCTTTCGCTTTTTCCCAGTTTCCTTCCAGCTCACAGGTTGGCGAGAGGTGCAGGGACAGCAAAACCATCTTCGGCAAAAAGGGGTTTTCCTTCCTTAAGAAATATTGCAAACAGAAGATTCCCATGTTTGAAAGGTCAGAGGAAAAAAACATAATGCACTCATGAAGAGACAACCTCATTAATCCTGTTGTTCTTGGCCCAGTCAATAGAAGAAACATAAATGCTGTCAACACTGTGCTGCTAGATAAAGGATAAAAAGTGGGAATGAAATGTTTTACTGCAAGGACTGCTCTTATGGTTTGAGAACATTTCTGGAAATAACCTGAGCTGAGAAAATGTTCCCTAGGAGGAATACATTCTGTGGGAAACTGTGTGGAAGATAAAGTTTGGTCAGTGACCTTCTCACTATCCTCTAATCACACAGCACACACTGCTCCGAAGAGGAAAAAAGGGATATTGTGCAGCTAGAGACACTTTACCTTCCCCACATTACATGAATTGAAGTGGAAAACACAAGAGTATCATAAATCTCTATTTCATGCTTTCAGATACTGTAGTGAAATAATAATCTACTGTAACTCACCGGGAAAAAGAAAAAGTGACTTTTGGTTTAGGGCACTGCAATAACACCAACCGTGATACACCTTCGGTGAGCATAAAAACAAATGACTGGAAGTTGCTAAAAGGGGAACTTGCCTTTTCATCTGTGCAACGTTAGAAATGGAGAAAGAGCCTCACATTTCTCATCCAAGAGCAGGAATGACAGAGAAGGGAAAGGCATGAGGAGAGACCTCTCCTGTGCAGGCAGCTCCCAGGGATGAGACAGAAAATCTCAGTTTAAATACTCACGCATTAATGCAGCAGCAGCATTCAGATACTGTATCTGTACCGACAGAGAGAGTAAATATTGGCTTATGTAGTTACTCCTGGGAAGATTAGGGAGACATCAAATATGGATGTCCCCAGCTCTCCACACACAGGGAGGATATTGGAAAACTCCCACCTTTAGATATTTGTGGGGAATATCGCTTTTCCCCTTCTTTTTTTTTTTTTTTTTTTTTTTTATTTTTTATTTGTCCTTTGAAACCAGAATTACTGTAATTACTGTCTCTAAAAGGTGGTTATTTGAAGACTGGTGTTACACGAATGGAAATGTCAAAGCTTTTTTGGTTTCTGCAGCACGAATCTCGGGAATGCAGTGTGATCTTCCTGAAATGGCATTACTGGGGTAATGCCACAGCACAGAAGTTGGGTAAATATTTTCCTTCTGCTCATCAGTTCCTGGCTGTTGACAAATACACTACCTAGAGCAGTAATGCAGGGTAATGATGTCATTACTGGGGGATAAACATTGCAGCTGCCGTGCGTGCCTGTAGTTCTTGCAAAACAGAGCTGAGGGTGAATTAGTTTGTGTACTCCACATCTTTCAAATATTTCACTAATCACCATAGAAATAATTGCAGGAGCAATTCGTGAGCTAATTCAGACACAGACGTATCTAAAGTGCTCAAGTTTGAAATTGCCCCCCCCCCCCTTTTTTTTTTTTTTTTTTTTTTTGTAAGGATCCTTAAAGATAAAGAGAGTGGAGTGGACAGAATGAAATAGCTTTGTGTCGTTGTCCCTTGCTAGTTTCCAATGGGACATGAAACAGGGAGGGTGCAATGAAATAATCTCTGATTTTACTTCCATCCATCTGGAACCAAGAACTACCAGAAGTCTGACAAGACAGGCTGATCTCCAGCCAGATTTCTAGAAATGTTAATAAGAGATCGTTATTCAAAAAGCACCTTCAAAACTTCTTAACTACCAGGAAGAGAACCTCAGATGTCTCATCAGCCACCACAATTACTCCTGGAAAAAGACCAAGAAGTGCCCTGCAGAATTCTCCTGCTACCAGACCTGTGAATGTCTGTATGTAACCAAACCCACATACATCATATCAGAGAGATATATCATCCATATACAAAATAATGCAGGTAACTAGAGATCAGGGATAAAACCTTCTGAAAAACCTTCAAGGGATGACAGAAAGGAACAGCATTTTAACAGATATTGTCTTGAGAGCTTCATTCAAAATAAATTTCAATTTTTTAATGTAAGTGTTTAAGTATATTAATTTATATATTAAGGATATTCTTCCCTTTGCTTAGAGCTTTCCAAGCATATACCAGGAACATCTCAGAGACTCACAGAGCATGGAATACCATTTCCAGCGCTTTGGTCAGGTACATATCAGCTGCAAAATGAGGTCAGGACCACACAGGACCTGCAGATGCTTTCTGGGGTGGTTTATGGCAATAGCAGAAAGTCACCAGCAGAATTTTCTCGCTCCATTTTGTGCAGTGTAACTTAATGGCATTATCGACATCTTCTGTGATATACATCCTGTGATCAGTGCAATTACTGCATGTCATCACCACTGTAAATTTACCCAGCCTGAAACCATTTTAAACTTAAACTGCATACTTAAGAACTACTATCCACCTCCTCTTTGTAAATTAGCTGTATGATTTATCTGTGGGAACCATTTCAAAAAGTATACATTCAGAAATACATATACCACATGATGTCTTTTCCATATGGCATCTCATAATTATTTTGCTGTGTGTGAACATGATGAAAACAGTTTCATAATTCTCTAAGGGTTAGGGTAAATTATTTCAATTAGACATATTTCAGAGCAAACATTACCTTAGGGTTTATTAATAATAGTACCTGAGAAGGAACAGCTGCCTTTTAAAGCAGTGAGAGCTGTCAACTTCTCACTGCCCCCCTGTAGCACCCCTTTTGTGACACTAAAAAAATGGTAGATTTTCTCATGCTTTACCTAAACAGAGGACTTGGCAGCAGAGACCTGGTTGTAATCCTCAGCAAGGGAGCTGGTGGGTGGATTTTTTTCTCTATAAACTCTTGTATAAACCACACCAGTCTCCTGGTATTTATTTTGTGTAATGTTGGAAATCATACACAGATCCAACAGGCCATGTAAAGGAGTTTTGTAACTTCCTGAAATGCTTTCAGGCAAAATCTTTTCTCTAACAGCAGTCCCAGGCTGTCAGGATAATATCATCATTTTTTAAAGGCAAGGTTCCTCAAATATTTGTAATAGGATAGCTTTGAAAAGACAAAATGCAAATCTAAATTAGATCAGCTAATTATTAGGAATTGCTATTGGAATTAAAAAGAAAAAAATCAAAAAGAAAATTAGCTCCATTGTCAGAGTGTATGGACTGTTTTGCAAGCTTGCCTTGCAGTTTTCTGTGCTGCATTCCTCATTTAGTCGTTTTCATATATCAACACTGTAAAATGATGTGCCTTGATTTTGAATGACCAGTTGTGTGGGAATACCCCTCTGCTCAGATCAACCCACCTGCTTTGATGCTCCACACAAATTCATCTCCCTCTTTGCAAAGAATATTTTAATTTAACTCCCAAATGCCTAAGGATCCGTATAAACCCCCAAATCTGAAAGGGAAGTGTGCTGAGAGCCAGGCAAGGAGCAGGCATGGAAAATCCCTTCCTCTCCTCACCCTCCAGAGCGTGCAGAAGGGTGAGTGAACTGACCCTGAATGCACAGTCACTAAAGATGGGTTGAAAAAAGGGACAGGGTTATGTCTGTTGGCTAATAAATAATGCAGGTACAATCTCACAGAGGGCTGGTGTGACTGAACACTTGTTACAACCTGTGGGCTGCAGGAAAAGTGTTGTGGAGCTGCAGGAAAAGTGTCGTGGAGCTGCAGCTCTCAGTCACAGAGGAGGAGATGAGGGCATCAGCCCTCCCCAAAATCCTGCTTATCCCTGCCTCACACATGGAAGAGGGATGAAAGCCAGTATGGTAAAAGTACAAATTTAAACTGAAATACCTCTAGTAAGAGTTAAACTTGCTGAGTTTTAAAATTAGTGTGTTGAGAAATCAGTTCTCACCTTGGCTGCCAGTCTTTGATCCAGCAATGCTTGTGTGCCTATGGGGAGAAGGATTCTTATTTAGTTAATCAATTCCACCACAAATATTTACACACACACACACACAAATAGCACAAAAAGAGAGAAAGAGGATGTACTTATATGCAGAACTGTAGGAGTTACACACAGAATCACAGAATGGTTTGGGTTGGAGGGGACATTAAAGCCCATCCAGTCCTGTCACAGGCAGCGACACCTTCCACTATCCCAGGTTGCTCCAAGCCCCATCCAGCCTGGCCTTGGAAACTTCCAGGGATGTACAAACACATGAAAGCCAATACCAGGCTATCCAAAATGCTCAGCTATCACCCAGCCAAACATGATTGTTCCACAACATCATTATCATACTTTAATCTTTTCATCTCAACCGCAAGAGGAAAAAACATTTCCAAACAGAAAAGAAAAATTGATAGGTAAAAGGAATTCAAGATATAAAATATTGCCTTTTGATTCAGGGCCTAGTATTTTTGCCTGGCTCAAGTTCAGGAGGCTTTATAAATTTGCTGAATAATTTCAAAGGCCTCTTGCCTGTGTCTTTGCTCAGGAACACATTTAGCTTTGAAATTGCCATTTTAAATATGAGACAAGCCATTTGCTCCTCCACCATCTCTGGTGCAGTGAAGCCTGTGGATTTTTAGAGAGGTTTTTGCCTGTTCCTTCTCCAGGAGGAACCCAGACAGGTCCCAGCCCCACAAGGACCTTCAGCACTGGGTGCTCCAAACTCAAATGTCCTGGGGCAGACTTTCTGTGTCCTGCTCCAGTGTGTAGAAACCCACAAGAAGTGAAGGAATGGGAACCCAAAGCCTGAGATCTCTTTAATAAATTGAGTAAACAAGTTTTTGTCTAATGTTTGGAGTTTGAAACTGGTTTTTAATTTGGGGAAGAATATATTCCCAATCATGGAAACTTCTAATCTCTTTCCCCGTGTCATCCATGACCTCTGACCTTTGCTTTCCTCTGTACTTAATTCCTTTATTTGTTCTCCTTCACTCACTCCCTAACCAGGCAGTCTGTGTTACAGTTCAAATGCTGCTATACATTTCAAAATCCCACACTTTTCTGGGTTCAATTCTTTTTGGGCAACTCTCCTGAAGCAATGAAGCTTTCACAGTGGCCCTGTCTGCCAGACCTTTTCTTCCTTCACCATTTGCCAATTCATTGGCTTATTTCAATCCAATTTAATAGAGAGGTAGAAGCCCTGAAGATAATTAAATTCCTGTAACTTCTGCAAACATTGGCAGCTGGAGACAGGTAGGGGATTGAAAAGAGATCCTCTGCTGCAGCAAAAACTGCAGTTTAGCTCGGATATTGGGAAAAATTTCTTCACCAAAAGGGTTGTCCAGGGCAGAGGTGGAGTCCCCATCCCACAAGGGATTTAACAGCCACATGAGTGTGGCACTTGGGGATATGGCCTTATGGTGGCAGGGCTGGGGAATGGTTGGGCTCAAACATCTCAGAGATTTTTCCAACCTAAACATTTCTAGGAGGTTCCAGGAACATTTCTGCTGGTCTAGACTCAGCCAAGAGATTAAAGTGAGACACATCCCCTGGAGGGAACTGAGGCACTATGGCAAAGAATGGCCATGCTCAGATCCTTCATATCAAAAGATGAAGGATCCAAATACTGAATCTGCAGTGGCAATGAGACTTCAGGAATTCTGCATCTCAGGGTCCAATGTTAACTTTGCTCCTCCTTTCCACAAGTGCTGATTCTCAAGTCCTAGTTTCACCTAATTTCTGCAAAAGTGTATAAGAACTGATGACCTGGTACCCAAGGAGGAGAATCTAATTCCAGATTCAGTATCTGTGCATAACCTGCTGTCCTCAGCCTGTAGTTTTTGAATCTGAAAGCTAATGACAGCAACACAGTGAGTATTTGTATTGTTATTGTCTTTACAACCACTTCTGGTGTAGGACATGGTTTGTGCTACTCTCACACCTGTTCACAACATCATTGCATGAATGACTTGGGTATAACCTTGTGTTCAACAGTTGCACAATATCCTTTACTGCCAATGGGACTGGGCTGGGAGTCAGGAGACAGACTTCCATCTGTTAGCAAAAGGTTGTGGGACTGTGAAAAGTTATCTTTCTTTTTTTTTTTCCTTCTCTGTCCTTTTTTTTTCTCACACACTTTGCCATTTTAATTAGTTGGAGCTAAAAGTCCTTGAGCAGAAAGGCCTCCTTTTTGCACCAGATGTTTGCATGAGCCTAACACATTGGGAGCATTTCTTAGTTCAGGTCCAGATGGGCTATTGCAAAGAAGATAATAACAAGACTAGCAAATACTGATGTTCTCATATCTATATGACAACATCACCTTTGTAATGGGAACACTTGTCTGTATACGTTATGAGAAAACATTTTTACTTGCATATTTAGCTGTAACAGCCCCACTGAAGTGCAAACATAAGATCTTAAAAGTACCTCCATCAAAATTAATGGACAGCCTGACAGAGATCAAACTTGTTTTCTGCGAAGAGATTAATAATCTTACAGCATCTAAGATTTTGCCATGCCTGTCTTGTTTCTGTTTCTCTTGCTCTGAGAGAAAGGCTGGACCTCTCCTGAATGTTGTCTACCACCCACGAGCCCGGCTCAAGACCCATCTATAAATTTCATTTGCCTTTTGAAGAGACGAAATTTTCCTTGACGAAGGTGATTATCAGGTATTAAAGGCTAATCTTATAATAAATTTGTGAATTAGTAAGCTTATTTCTTAACTAGTCAAAAGCAAATCCCTCTTGCTCATACCTTGTTAGGCTGGCATTGCGTGCTATCGTATCTCTGGAATTTAATCATTTGTCAGGGTAAAAAAATCCCAGGCAGAGATATTTGCTCACTGAAATGAGCCAGGGTGGCCAGGTTACTCCCCACAATGTGGTTTTTTTTTCAAGATTTTTTTTAAATTTAATCCCAAAGGTCTTTTATTTTGTGTCAATTCGTACAATAAAGTTCTCTTTTATTAGAGTGACCTTGCTCATGTGTTGTTAGCACACTTAATTAAACTCTGAAACGCTTAATTCTTTCTGGGGCCCTAATTCTGCTCTATACAAACATTGCTGTGTGCCCTCAACGAGGGAAAGTCAGTGTAATTCGACACAAATTTCAAAGACCTCCCCAAGGCATTTGTTTGTGTGTTGGGCAAAGGAGAGGGGAGGGAAAGAGTTGGATCCTGGCTTTGGAATTGCCCCCGTTCCGAAGGTGAGGACCGTCTGAAACGCTTGGACCCACTTCCAAATCCCCCTGCAGCCTGGAAGCACGGCTTGACTCCGGCCCAGCTGTACCCAAAAGCAGGGATAAATTATGCATGTGAGGGGCTGCAACAGCCTTCACATTAAATATTGATCTGCTGGTCCTGTGCCATGCTGCGAGCCCGAGCATCTCCAGATCCACCTGTCTGCTCCGCGGTGACGGCCGCTCCCGCAGGACCGGCGCTGCAGTGGCACACAAAGCCTCTCGTCTCAAATAGGTGGGTCCAGAGCAAATCTCCTCGGTGTAATTTATTCCACGCCCTTGCTAGCATAACAAGTGTTCCTCAGCCTCTGTGGATGTGTATTCGAGAGGGAGCTGTCTGTCTACATTTGATTTTACATTTCCTTCGGCTGGTTCAGAGATCCATAAGCAAAACCTGGCACCCGGGGACGTTCAAGGGGATTGTGAATTCATAAACAATAAACGGATTACAATCAGACATACCTTAACGTTTTAATCTCTGGCAGATAGGGTTTGGATAAGTGCTTTTGGGTAGCTCTGTGTAATAGATTTATTCACCTGAATACATATTTTACTTGGCCATTTCTGAGCAGAAGGATTGCATGGGGTGAGGAAACAAAAAGTCTCCTCCAAGGGTGGCCACCTGCACTCTGTCATTGCTGGCCTGGCAGGCAGAGCTACCTTTCAGCCAGCTGGAGCACTGGAGCAAATGCAACACCATTTTCAAAGGAGCCACTGGGCTCATCATCCAACAAGAGTAAGGAAAAACCTCTTTATAATCCTGCCACAGCACTTTTTGACCTGAGCCTCCTGCAGTGGGGGCCATATCTTGGAAATTCCGTGTGGCCTAGGAGACAGATGCTCTTCAAGCCTTCCTTTCCACACCTTTCCCCCAGCCTTCAACATAAAATGGCCATTTTTTGGTCTGGAGGAATTTCTGCAGCCACAAACCACCTCTGACCTCTATGGGTACAACTGCCCCAAGAGATGGGCATACTGCACCCAATATGACGTGGGTTGCAGGCACCAAAAATAAAAATTATTTTTCCTGAGCTCTCCCTCCCATCCTGCAGCAGTTCTCCTACCTCCAGTCGCAGGTCCTCGAGGTACATCAGAATGTTGGAGGCAGATGTCTTCTCCAACCCACTTGCTTGTCTCCTCCACTTGTCAATGTGCTCCTTGTAAAGGTGCTGACGTTTGTTTGAGACATCAAAACTGTAAGACTGAATCAGACCTGTGAAGAATACAAATAACTGTGAGTGTTAAGTAATTTCCCTAACATGAAATAACTGTAAGCAGTTTTCCCAGAATTCCTGCATTGCATCCAAATTTCTAAGTTATAGTTAGTCATCAAAACCGTTTCCAATTCTTTTATAAGATGCTCCAAACAAAAATCTGAGCAGCCTGACCATCTAAGAAAGGCTGGAAGGGTTAAAGTAGGGAACTTAATAGCTCACTTGAGTTAAACATTTCCAGTTAAGTCACATATTGAAGTTTTTCCACACTTGAAAACATAGAATCTTTCTGAAAATTACTTAGTAAAGAATTAGTGTGGCATGCCCATTGATTAGGTATTCCAACCAGATGGAAAACTCTTACATGCTCAGCCTTCACTAGATTTCCTTTTTTCTTTTTTTTTTTTTTAATCCTAATTGCAACAAAGCCAAGAAGGAACAAAATTGGAGAAAACAATGCAATAAAAAAAATAGGAGAATCATACTTTTTTATTATTTTCACGGGAAGATTTGGGTTTAACTCTTGGGAGGAGACTCAGCTCAAATGACATTTTCACACAACCAGTACATCTTCTCCTATCTGCTGCACTGAGCTGGGTTCAAAATAGCTGAATAGCAATAACTACCAGGCCAGTTGTGGATCTGACATTCAGAATCAAGCAGATGGCAAGCACAAAAATACAGTCTGGGTTAAATACTGACCACATTTGCCAGAAGCACAGACAGAGAAACCCCAGCCACATCCAGATCATAGGCAGAGCTCATCCAGATCTACCAAAACAGTAAGAGCAGAATTCCATCTAAATTATTCTGTGCTAATAGTACATGGACATCTGACAGTATTTTTCTTTTTATGCTCTTCCTTTTTTTTTTTTTTTTTTTTTTTTTTTCTTTTTCCCCTTCAAAAGGATGGAATTTCACTCTGTACCGGACAGTTTGGCCAAGAGCTTTTTCCCAAATGGATGCAATCCCCTTTCTGATGTGAGTGCCTAAGACCAGTCTCCTGCCATTCCATGCAGACACGCTGCCCCCGCGGCGCTGCTGGGTAGGAGGTGATATTTAAAGCCATGCCAATGGAACACAACAGGGGATAGGCAGAGCACCAGCAACAGAAGGAGGATTTTGCAAGAGCTCGCTAGGTCACGTTAAACTCCTTCTCTGGCCACATCCAGTATCCAGCCCGTATGTCTGAGGATCTTTGCTGGAAAGGCTTTGTTATTTATTTGGAAATTTACTGTGGCTGTGGCTTAACTCTGTGTTTTGGAGCTGTTCTTTAATTGATATCGGGCGCTTCATCCTCCATAAACAACAATCAAAGGAGGACAGCGAGGCAGGTGATCAATACCAGTGGATGACCCGGTCTCTATAGGAATGTTACTTATACATCAAAAATTTCTACTGAAGAAGAGGAAGCAAGTGCACAAGAGCTGTATTTATGAGGTTAAGAGAATCCTACCTTTGGCTAAGCATCAGTAAAAGACTCGTAGAGAAACTTCTTTGTTTCTGGCACAAATAAATATTTATTATTGCACTGGGGAAAAAAGTACTCTCACAAAGCCTAACTATTTTAATAAAAAATTTAATATGTTTATTTCTTCCAGACAGGAGATAAAAAGCTGTCAGAGAAATAATGGTTTAAATTACAGTGAGATGTTTCCTTGCCTAATCTTTCTCTTTCTTCTTTCCCAAAAATCTACGTGGCATACTCAGAAATTTTATTTTTAGTGAGAAATGTCAAGGAAACACTTTATGGTAAGTGGCTGCTCTCTATTAATTCTTTTGTTATTAAATGTGGGAACATTAATTACCATTAATCGTTTTGGCTCTAGTATAGATTTCCCACAATAAATTCTTTAAACACATATACAAACCCTATAATCTAATCAAGTAATTTTCTTCTACCTACTTGGAAGAGAGAAAACAGCAAGACTGTTATTGTTATTTCTATTTTTTTTTTTTAATTCTGAGGAGGTGGAGAAGGAACTGGCAATGGGACCGCTATAGGAACAGAGAAAAAACCTAATAACTATTCCAACAGACAGTGTATGTGCTTGTCAGTAATTATCATGCCTTATAAGAGGTAAAGAGCCTTAATAAAATGTACAGAAATTCAGTAAGGAAGAGATTTTTTTCAGCTCTAAGTCATCAAGGAAATATATTGCTCTGCAAAAGCAAAGATAATAATTAAACTTTGTTTTTCCTTGAGAAAATAAAAGCAATATCTGAATTAATTCTGCAGCAATTAACAAGGTGAGTCCTAATGTAGCTGTAATACAGACTACATTTCCAGTGCTGACAATAAAAAAGTTCACATTTAGTGACATAAACATAAGTTTATTGAGATAAAGAAGAAATGTAAAGTTACAAACACAGGTTGCTGTTGTCAGGGTAGTCACAGGAGCTTGTGCTCTGCTGTTTTTCACAGGGTAACACTGGGCTGCTGAACTCTTTTTAAACCTTCCATCACCAGATTCCCAGATTTTCATACTGGCAGGTGCAATTTTTAAACCACAGCGGGTAACTCTGCACAATAACGTTGTCATTACTCCTTGGAAGCCCTAATTTGAATAAACATGATGAATGAATACACTGCATTTCTCAGAACAAACAAGCTGCAACCTCCATCTCAAGCATGGAAGCCACCGTGTGACTGATTAAGTATGGATGCTGCTTGCCAAATCTCACTTTCACTTTTGAACTTGTAATTGTTCTCAGAATGAAGTTTCCATAATGAACAGTTAAAACCATTTACCTCAAATATTGATTTACAGCTGGAGGCCTTGCATTAATACGTGTCTGAGGCACTTTGGGCCTTTTCCACTAATCAAGGTCTGTGCAGGGAGAGGAGAATAACTCTGTGAGGATTCCCTTCACTGGGATGTGATCCACACATTGCACTTCAAAGTCCAGAGCCACTCATCCAAAATCCAGGAGCTAAAAAATGCAGCCACATCCCAGCAGCTCCTCAAGTCCTGTCCTCTCACCTCATGTTCAACTCTTTAGCCCATCCTTGCATAAGTTTAACAAACAGGCTTTTAGTCTCTCCACTCGTGCCTTTCCCCACTCCAGACAGTTCCCACTGCTTCTGCCTCTAAGCTTCAGCTTTTCTATAGCATCTGACCTCCTCCACAAATTTCCTTTTGTGCCCTAGGACTCTGGTGTCTTTTCAGCCTTCTTTCAAGGCATTCTAGACACATAAAAAAAGTCCTTTTTTAACATAAAACTCAGCCTTCTAAGGAAAGATAGCCAAACATTACTTCTTTCTTTTTTATCTTCTCTTCCAGAAACTCCCTGAACTGACATAACATTGCACAGCTGAGTCAATTCCTATATCATATCCTATTTCCTTTCCTAAATCTGTTGCTTTTACAGACTGCAAACCACTTCTTGCAGCAGGCAGTTCAAGAGTCTTTTCAAGTAACATGCAGCTGCTGAGCTGCTCCAGGGGTTCTAGACCATCTATGTGAGATGATGCACGGATGTTCCTTAATGAAATCCTCTGGAGGAGAAATAATGAGGGTCATCACAGGTAATATAAATTCCTTACTGATGGAAATATATTCAAAAATAATAGTTACTCCAGTAGTTCCCAGAGATGCACAGAACCTTTGTGGAGAACATCAACAGAGATGCAATCCTTCTGGACACTGGAACAGCCTGCCCAGGGCAGTGGTTGAGTCCCCATCCCTGGACCTAAAAGCTGTGTGGATGTGGCCCCTGGGGACATGGGTTAGTGGTGGCCTTGGCAGTGCTGGGGATGGTTGGAATTGATGACCTTAGAGGGCTTTTCCAACCTCAGTGTAAGAATAAACCCCATGATTTGCCAAAGCATCGCTGGGAAAACCTGACTTCCCATCTGCTCGGCAGAGAAATCACACCGAGGCCCCCCAGAAACGTGCTAGAGCGTGGATCTGAAAAGGCAGGGAGGTGAAAAAGCTCCTTTTCACCCCTTCCATCCACCAGCAGAGCCGAGGGTAACCTACTTTCCCCCAGGAGTCCCTGTGCCTGTGAGGAGCTCAGGCACAATGGAGCACACGGCGCTACCTCACACACAATATTTGATATTTTAGCACCCACGGCTTTCCCTCCTCCCAGGATGTCACAGAGCTATTGACATTGACAGAACCAGGTTAACAGAGACTAAAGGAACACGTCAAATTCCTGCCCTTAGCAGGAGGCATTGAATAATGGCTTTTTTCCCCTTTCTGCTTGTTTGTTTGTTGTTTCTTTTTCCCGGTGTAAAAGTTCTCAAGCTCTGGACAACCACAAGTTGCAATACAAGTTGTTGCCCACCGTGCTGAAAATGTGCTTTGGATTTTGCACCCTGATCAGGTAGCCTGGACCCCTCTCAAAACGACTCAGTAAAGAGGTAAATTCTGAGATGTAATTTTCTTCAGCTGTATAAACCTTAACATTTTTAGAAAAGATAATCTGAGATCACATAGAATACCTGTGTTATAAGAAAAAAAAAATTTTGAAAAGAAATATAGTTTTCTTCATTTTTCAGTTTATCTCAATTTATACCACAGATAGTGAAAAGTACCCTTATCTCAGTATTAGTCAGACAGATTCAGAAAAGAAAAAAAGAAAAAAAAAAAAGACCTGCAATATTTACCAGTACTGCATTTTTAGTAAATTTAGTCATCTTATTCAAATCTTTTTCACTAAATTATGGTCACTTTCTGGGAAAAAAAAAGAAAATAAAAAAGACAATAAAAGTGAAAATTCCAAATATTTCCTGCTCCTGCTGTAGAAGAGACAAAATGCCTGTGACTTAGAGAATCTGTCACAAGTTACAAGCATAAATGGCACAGTTTTATATCTTCGGGAATAACATCAAATACACAGAACAGCCCCCTGGTTTTAATCTTATTTTTTCCCTTAATAATTGACCTACATAAGCAACCAAATCCTTGGTACATTTTAGTGGCATGATTTAAATTTCTCTTACGTGTACTGTAGAGTTGTCACTGAAGTCCCTAACCAATCATTATGGAAGACTGAGGGCTGGAGTTGCTGCAGTATTTAGGGGGGGGGGGAAAAAAAGGGAAAGGAGGGAAAAAAAAAAAACAAAAAACCAAAACCAAAAAAAACCCACCCTCTAGAAATGAACAACCTGGTGGAGGTTTCAATCCATTAGCAGCATTGAGCTTGCCAGTTCTGTGCTGCAGCATTTGACAAGGCTCTGAGCCAGAGATTAAGGCACGTCTCCTGAGGAAGGAAAAGAACAGGAGCTTCCACACTTCATTAAGGATATGTTTTATTTGCAAACTGCCAACCCACAGAGTGGCACTGACTTTTGGGTCACGGAAAAGGTTGCAGTTGTGCACTTGAGCCGTGCCAAGTTGCCGAGTTGGATAATACTCTTAAAAAAGGAAATCAAAGGAAAAATGATAAGGAAAATAGGGAAATCCACGATTGCAAACCACCTAAAATAGGACATGAAATGCAACTTGTGCTCCAGTCAGGATTTTCCTCCTCAAAAATCGTGCTAAAGCAGGACAAGAGCCCAAAACAACAGGGAGCTGTTAACTGCAAAATGCATATTCATTCTGGTTTTTCTTTTTATAATTTAAACATACATTCTTGGATTTATTTCACATTGATTGCTTTAAAAAATGTTAATATCCCTATAGAATCGAGCTTTATCTCTATTTGATGCTTTGCCAAAGACTGTACTAACATTCCACAACTGTACACTTTTTTTTTTTGCTAAGCTATTGTTGTTTTATCCTGGCTTGTTTTTCAAAATCCAAATAGAAATACATAGTTTATATGGTTTAGAGCATAAATCATAAATCATTTGTCATAAAGGGCCAATTCTTGGAGTCTTTGTTTGTTGTTTGCACTGGCAATTTCGCAATCATTTTCACAAGGACCAGCATTTGAATAAAGACATGGTTGCCAATAAAGGTAAATTTTCTCTATTCCAGGAAAAATAAAAAAAGCTTTAACAACAATATTCTGGGTTAGGTTCCAGGTTCTCTGCACTGACATCAACGGGATGGTTTGAAATGAAAGGTGTTCAATGGCTAAAGAGTACCCATGGGACTATCACTGGGAAGCTTGCCTAAGAAGAGGTAAATTATATTTCTGGTATGTCCATGACCTATTTCTTTGGATTTGAAATAGTGATCACCAACAAAACTGTGAGTTGTCCTGCCTGTGCACCCACCTGGTCCAGTTGCAAGCACCACTACAGTCACTGCAAAGCTGGCAAAGGTGAAGGTGCAGCTCTACCAAGATCAAAGCTTATGGCTCTGTATCATCTTCAGTGCCTAAAGAAACCAAAGCTATTATTTTTATTTTTAATCTATAGCCGAAAGGAGACCATTTATGGAGAGAAAATGGTTCTGCTGTGTGTCCTTCAGTACTTAAGAAAACATGAATTTGATAACCTATTGCTGCAAAACAGCAGTAATTTTTTAAGTACTTCAAGCTCAATCACCTTGGTAGAATTAACATTTTTCTTTTTTCTTTTCTTTTTTTTTTTAATGCATGCAGATCTCAGGGCATTTTCATTTAACATGCCCACACATGTGTTTACCAACCACAGCTGACTGGTGGTTCTCCTCTGTTGAACTTCCTGATTTTCCCCATTTCACCGCCTTTAATGATATTTTCAGCTAGAACTGGTACTTTCTGTGTTGCTCAAAATGACAAGATGTCATGGGAGCCATAACTGGCAGCAAAAGTAGCACCCTGGCTCAGTCCAGGCAAAGGCTCTGGGAAGCATCTTTAATGAGATCTGTGGAATATGTGCTTTGTCTCTCCTCTCTATTAGAGTCATAAAGAATAGGGAAACTCAGCAGCTGCAAAGATATTGGTCTTTTTGGTCTTCTTCATTCAGTATAAGCAAATTTTGGACCTTTGAAGGAACAGTTAAACTATTTGTAAATCTGAAGTGGATAAAATCATCAGCCAAAACAAAATGTTCATCCAGAGCAGAATCATGGCATCTCCTCAGTCTTAGGACTTGAGAGAGAATCAGTGATTGGGAAAAATATCAAAAGCTTACAAGAGAGAACTTTTGAACTGTGGGCCAATTTTGATTTGCTCCTATAAATTTTCTTCACTTGCCATGTTCTACTTGCATGAAAAAAAAAAAAAAAAAAAAAAAAAAAAAAGAAGAAGAAGAAACAACTAACAACAAAAAACACCAAACCTATAACCATTAGTTAGCTCTGTGGTGAGGTGTTTGTCTGCCAACCTGAGGTCAGAAGCAGAGCTGAGATCCCAAGGACGAGGCTTTGTATTATAGCATTGTATTTTTGATGCGGTATTTGAGAGTCAATTACTGTTTCCATTATAAACCCTGTTTTCCAAGGGTTTATACCTCAACTGTTTTCATTTTCATCATGCTGAACTTGGCATATGAGCATTATGGGTTCACAATTTTTAAATAGACCAAATGAGGTTGGCCCATTTTTAGATACAGAGTAGTCAGAAACTGTTTGTCAGTTGGTTTTGATTTTTACTCTTTGAATTTCAGAAACTGAACCATAGTTTCACTTTTAGAACGACATTACTTCAGAGAATTAGTCTCTGTGGCTGTGTCTGATACCTCTCAGCACTTCTAAGAAAAATTTAATTGCATTTTTTTGTAAATAAAAAAGCCTGTTGACAAAATTCTCCCTTTAAGAGCTGATTTTCTTTGTGCAATTTCAGATGCTGAGGCTCCCAAGCCATATGTCCCTACAGAGACTGGTGCACATCAAGCCACTTTTACAGCTGAGAGGTGGATTTCAGCCGAGTAACTTACCTCATTTTGGAAAACTGGGGGCAATGCATCAATTCAGAGGTCAACATCTCCAGTCATAATCTTTCCGGTGACTTCAGAAAGCTTTGGACCTGAGAGACCTGGAGGAATTGTCTCACTGTTTCCCCCACCAATGACTCAAGGTTGACTGTGCAACGTGGGGCAGAGGGAGGGCCAGGTGAAGCCCAGAACAGAGTGCACCCTTGATAGAGACCAAAATCCAGATGGCCACTGGCTGCTGAGCCCTCCATCTGGGGCTGCGTGTCACTCAGTAATTGCACACAGCAGATGCTAATTGCTTAAAAGCTCCTTCAGCTCAGAAAACTCACTTTGCCAAGGCCACGATGAATATTTTTCTTTGACTTCAATTTCCATGCATTCCTTCCACCTGAATTTCCTGCATTTTTTTCTATTAATTGAAGATAGCTGGAATCACAGGGCAATGACACAAAAGTTTCACAATTTGGCTGCAGAACTGTTGGACTGACTCATATTCAGTTCATCCCTGTGAACGCCTGTTTCTGGAGAAAAGGTTTGTTTCGTCAGAAGTCCAA
The DNA here is from genome assembly GCF_052056855.1 of Sturnus vulgaris. Taxonomy (NCBI): domain Eukaryota; kingdom Metazoa; phylum Chordata; class Aves; order Passeriformes; family Sturnidae; genus Sturnus; species Sturnus vulgaris. Next base: position 38,809,815 of record NC_142249.1, on the reverse strand, counting down.
AGAACTCAAAGTTCATTTTTACTAGAAAGGTTTCTGGTATTTTTCCTAACAGAGCTGCTCTATAGTCTAAAAGCAGAGCAGAGTCTGCTCTCTATGAGCTAGATCTCTACTTTAAGGTGACCAATAAAACCTTTAACTTCTAAAACACAATTCCATAATTTTTTTTTATTTTACAAATCATTCTTAGAGTACACTAGTAAGATCTGCAAGTTGGGTCATACTAATTTGCTTCATTGGGAAAATGAATCACAGCAAAATTGTGACTCGCCCAGAACCACACAGAGGATCAGGGTCAGAAACAGGAGGAGAACAAACATTCCAATTCCCACTGCCATGGGCTGCTTTCCCAACACAGAAACTGAACAGAAAGCAATTAGATTTTATTCCAAACTTTGCTGGTGGCAATTGATTACAAAAAGATCTAGGATGAACCACTATTTCTCACTCATCCTGGAGGAAGTGACATGAATTTGTCACCTCTCTTTACATCCCCCATCGCAGCAAGGTGAGGCACCGAGCCAGTAGGCAGCACCAAGCTTCATCACTGCTGTAGTTTACATCTTATTGTCAGGTCAATCCAATTTTTCCCACATGTGATGGACAGGTGCATTTCTGAGTTTTGAGCTGCCATCTTCCCTTTCACTGTGTACGATCACCACGGGCTGTATGTGCACAGAATGCTTGCCCAGATCACGGTTTTGTCAACACTGACAAGAGCAACTTTCTTGAAAGCTATCAAAGGCATCCTCATTATCCTTTATGGGCTGTGTAGAAAATGTCTCCACTATTAGACATTTAACTGGAGTGCAGCAGAATGATTTTGCTGGCCCCCTCCAGTTCTTCGGGTAAAAGCTCTGTTCATAATCAGTTTCTGCTTTTTTTAATGACCCTCAAGAGGTCCCTTCTGGTACACTTCAGTTCCCTTTCTAGTGTCCCATTGATTTTACAGACTTTAGGAACTTGCTCTTAACCTTCTGCTTTTTCCCTGGATCACTGCTGAATGATTAGGCACTATACAGCCCTTTGTTACCCAGCACACTGAGAGTGATATCTGGAGAATTAAAACACCAGTTACAATAACATTTGCTGGGGAAAGAGACTGTTCTTCTCTCAGGGCTATTGACCCCATTTATGTGCATGATTTTCTAAGAGGACAAGAATGACTTCAGACTCGGGGAAAAAATACAGGACAGTCTGCTTGAGCACAAGATTGAAATCCACTCAAGAGCCTATGCTTGTACTGTGAATTTTAGCAGCAGAAGTGGAAGCATTTAGTGTAGGGAAGGGTAGGCCAGAGCCTGGAATATGGTGGGCAGTGTGCAAGAATAAAAAGTAGAGATTAAAGAAAAGGATTTTAAAGGATTTTCCAACTAAAGTGTTTCCAGTTATCTGATTTGATTCACATGGAGCCACAGCAGTGCCAAAAATGCATGCTTGTTGGGTTTTTTTGAAGTTGGAGAAGTTTGAGAATTACTTCTTAAGACATGCCAGGTAAATTCAAAGAGAGGGACGCTTGGTGCAAGGACATCCTCCTAACCACAGAATAGCAGTGCCACAGGCTGTGATTAAATGTGCTGTTCCTCCCAGAGATTCTGATCCTTCTCAGATGCTCTCATTCCACCCGAATCCTGGTGCAGGAATCACAGAATGGTTTGGGTTGGAAGGGACCTTAAAATCATCTGGTTCCACGCCCCCTTCATCATGGGCAGTGACTTTCCCATGCAATTTTAGGGCTTTTTTCCTTTGCCATGCCCTCCCCAAGTACCACATCAAACTTTTTCAAGGTAGATCAGTTCTTTGTTAAAGATAAAAGACCGAGCTCTGATATCACCCCGCAAACTTCCAGATTTTCCCAGGAGGGTGAAGTTCAGGAAACTCCATTTGCATCAACAGGTTTGAACCAGAGTGCAGAGACGGCTGCAGCCCAATTACTGCCCGCCCTCGGCTGCTGCTGCCTGGCTGAAAGATGCTGGGAGTAGGGGAGGGAGGAAAAAAACAAAACACCCAAGCTTAAAACCAGAGAAAGAAATCGCATCGTTGTTGTGGTTGTTGAGATGCCAGCTGAAAAGGAATCATTATAAAGAGGCTGATACTTTCGGGGGGGGAGGCAGAGGACTCACCCGAATGATCCCAGTTAAGGGCCTTAACAGAGAGGAGGCTTTAAGGGCTCTTTGGAACTGGTGAGTCTCCCTGCTTGGCTGGGTTTGAATTGTGTGTTACTGCAGTAACATCTCACAAACAGGGACACCCCTCCTCTTAAAAACTGTTTGCTCCCGAAATAGCAACGCAATTTAGCAATATTTTGTATCAAGACAATTACATTGTAGTATTATTGTAGTCTTAGTACCTCATTAAAACAAAAAAATGTTAAATCCTTGTTTTGTTGAACACAAGAGATGAATAGTAAATATTGATTTAGAATGAATGCAAACATTTCCCTAGGAGTGGATAATTACAGCCTTTCTATGCAAAACACTTATATTTGAAGAAGCACTTCACTTACTTTGCCATGTGGTATACATTCTTTAGTACATTTTAAATTATACGTTGTCCTGGACAGTGTCTGCTCTATAATTTCTTGTGTCTCTACACCAGAGTCAGTATGTAATTTTAAACTGCAAACTTTCTGCCAACGAGAAGGGGAGAACAAGCTTAACTCTTTCCCTTAGCTGGGCTCAGAAATCAATTCAGACTGCACACAGAGTCCTATGACCAGCGAGCTCAGGGCTCGAGCAGCAAGGAGCAAGTTCAGAGTAGCTGGAATTTAACAAAGATGCTGCTCCCAGCAGAGCTCGTTTTCACACGGCATTTTCTGATTACATCCGAGGCTCCATGTGCTCCAGTTTCCAGCCAGATCACAAGGAGTCCAAAAGTTGGAACAAAAAAACTCGACTTCCAGAGAACTTACAAATGAACTGAACATGTGAAAAAGAGCGCTGAGGTTGAGCACATTCGAATGTATATCTCAAGGAAATAATTTATTCTACTTATTTTGGCATTCAGATGGGCAGTTCCTTTGCAGACTGACATGGGAGAGACTCGGCTCTTTCTAAGGAGGGTCAGGCATCCATATGGTGCTTCAAGAAAATAGAGGACAGAGTTTATATTCCAAACCCTATAGTCCTTGTCAGGCATTTTTAATCATGTATGTCTATTACGTTGAAAAACTGGAATATAAATTCATGATCAGGCAACATGAATGTGAACACAATATGCCCCTGTAGTAACTTGAGAGATTAATCCAAATGAGTTATGAATTTTGTTATCTTATATAACCACAAGCACCCTCACTGCATATATTTAATGGGCCAAGTTTTCCAAACCTGGGACCTTGCACCTAAATTACTTTTTTTTTCATAAATATTCAGGCCCTCATCTCCCCATCCCAAAACTGAGAAGAGCTTAAATGGATGTTTAAACTCATCCTAGTTTAAGCAGCATTTAAGAATGCTTTTAGAGCCCCTTGACACATCAAGCAAGGACAGGGCTCTGTGTGTTGCTGGATGCAGAAACTTTAGGCCCCACAGAAGATTAGAGACTCTGGTTAATTCAGTGCAGTAATGAGCAGAGCAATGGTACTCAAAGGAAGAGCAAACAAGCGTTGAATGTGATTCCAGACATTGACCACAAATTGCTTTGACTAACCCAGCACTGGATAAAGCACAGCCCTGGCAGGAGGCTCTTACATCTGCCATATATTCTGGATTTCTCCAACTTTTTCTGTAAAACTTACAAAGCAGACTGTAACTACAAGACAAGAGGGAACTGCCTCAGGCTGTGCCCAGGGAAGTTCAGGTTGGACATTGGAAAGAATTTCTTCACTGGAAGGGTGGTCAAGCTGCCCAGGGGGTGGTGGAGTCACCATCTCTGGAGGTGTCCAAGGAAAGACTGGACGTGGCACTCAGTGCTTTGCTTTAATTGAGGAAGTGGAGATGTCAAAGATTGGATTCAGTGATCCTGGAGATTTTTCCAACCTTAATGATTTTATGTTCTATGATTCTACAGGTCTTACACCCACACATGTACACTGGCACACTCGTGTTTGTTCACAAAGCACATCCCAGTGTTACTCCTGCTGGATTTTTAGCCAGAGAACTCATTGACTATCTACTACTGTACAAAAGAATTAAATACAGGCTTAAGGAAATATTGCTGTATTAGGGCAGAGGTAGAGGGAGGGGAAAGAAACTAGATCAATTTGAAATAAAATAGATTTTACTATTTCAAAATAATTCCCTGGACAGGGGAAAAGGGGGGAATGAAGAAAAAAAAAAAAAAAAGCAACATATCAAAATACAACAAGTTCTAACTGAAACAGCAAAAGATTGCTGGGTAAAGAAGCAATGAAATGCTGATGCCCCTTATTTTCTCCAAGATCTTTCTCATGAGCCTCACACTTCACCCACCACCAAACCTTTTCCACACAGAGGTTTTATCCAGCAGCTGATCATAAGGAGGCACATTTCCCTAACGTGTGCTTCCTTAGGCACAGCTTTGTGCTTCCTGAGAAGCTTAGCAGAGCATTAAGGCAAGAGACTTCAATCCTGTGGGCAAAGTTATGCGTCTACAAGGAAAATATTCAACCTCCCCACTTGGCACCTATCCCTGTGCTATTTGGAGGGAGCCCCATTGCCACAGCAGCACCCAGGATAGTCCTGCTCAGAGCAACTGAAGAAATCTTCCACTGGAATTTACTGGCATTAAAATTACCTCTTCCCTTTGCCCCCTATTCCATGGATTTGCATAACCATAGGGGAAAAGACGACATGAGATAAAAATAAATGTGGCCACTGCAAGTCCAAAATCAAGGGGAAAGTGTCAGGGCAGTGTTTTGCTTTGGGTTTTAGTGGAGACAAAATAACTGAAACTACTAGGAAAGATAACGTATGACTAAGAAAATTCCCTGAGCAATCAGAGGATGTGTTTTCAGCTTTTTTACATTCTAGTTTTATTTTCTCACAGCAATGAAATAGGATGAGATTGGAGTCCCATGACCAAGCTGGCGCAATCCACGCACCCTACCTGGATAATCACGGACTGTAAATCATCATTTTATAAGAATTTAACTTTTCAGCTTCCAACATAATCAAACGTAGTGGTGAGGGGGGCCACTAATCATGACAAAAAATATACTTCAGCTTCTTTCTTGAAGTGCCAACTCCAATAAGTTCTCCGAGTGAAATTAAATGCATGCTCTTATTCCAAACCACAGTTTCCCCCTGGGATGGCCAGATCTCAAGTGGGGGCTGAAAGGCCAGTTGAACCACAGCCCAGGGTTACACCCATTTTTGCAGTTTTTTTTAACTACTGCATGTAGTATAAATTGTATCCCGGCCCACTCAGTGACTGTGCTTTCCAGCATTGGTAATAAAAAAAGATGTCTTCATAGTTTCCACATTCCAGCACTAACGAGTGGGCCAGTCCATATCTTCCCTCGGTTTCTCACAGTTTTGTGTTTGTTTGTTTTAAAGGCTTCTCTGCAAAACCAAGGGCAGAAAAGAAAGAAAGATCTGGTGTGTGGCGTGACGGTTGGCGCCGAGTCTGAGAACAGTAACAAAGAGTCATTTTAGAGTAGAAATTAAAGTGGAAAAGACCCATTAGTCCATGTGCTGCGTGTCCCTGCCAAGGCGAGGGTGCTCCACGGAGCGATGCTTTTCCGCAGGCTCAGCACCAAGCTCCAGCGCCGAAATCGCGACATTTGAGTGCGGAACGCGGCCCTCGACATCCCAAACCCTCAGAGAGGGCGTTCCACCTCCTGAAGCCTCCCAGAGACTCGGCATCTCCTCTCCAACGCTGCAGGGGGCTGGGAGGACCCTGCCCTGGCCTCGTGGTGTCGGCGTGCCAGCTGCTGCCCTGCCGCCGCACCGGCCAAAGCAAACATCACACCATGCAAATTTATAACAAAAAGTGAAGCAGAGGCCAAACACAATGCCCTCCTGGTGGGAGGAAGTGTGGAGACAAGACGTTTTCCTTTTTTTTCTCCCCCTTCTTCTTGGAAGGGAGGAGAAATGTTTTTTGGCTCCTCACTGTGAAATACAGCAGTGGCAAGGGAAAGGGAGCAACTCCAGGCACTGGCTTCTGCAGATATTGATCTCTGTGCACTCTGAAGTGGATTGTGACCTTTGGCAACCTCACCCCCAGCCAGACAGCGGGGTCAGGGAAGACTGTCTGAGATGGAAATAGCCATTTTAGTCACTTTTTAACCTTGCAGTCCCACAGCAGGGTATGAAATCCTGGAGATCGTGCAGGTTCTGCAACACAAGGCAAGTGCTGCAGCAGGGTGGGCAAATTGGAAGAGAAGGGTGGAGTGGGGTCAAGTTTTTCCATCCCAGTTCCCAGATCATCTCCAGAAAGCTGATGGTGTAGAGGGGAGTTAGAAAGGGTGAAGTCCTTTGCCTGCGGCATGAGTCAGATGTAGAGGCAAAAGAGAACAGTGGAAGCATGAACGGGCTCACACTGTTGCAAAAAAAAAAAAAAAAAAAAAAAAAAAAAAAGAGTAATTTTTTCCTTTAACAATACTGGCACTCAGGAAAGATGCAGCTCTTGAAAGCTGTCATGTGTTTGGGACTCTAGTATTCCCCTCCAGACACATCTATCCTCCATTCACAGGACTGATGGCCAACGCATTCAGGGCTAATTCGGTGCATTCCTGATCCCTGGGACCCGCTCTGTGTGTGCAGAAGAACTTCTCACAATGCAGGCAGTTGATCTGCACACACTGCAGGCTTTGTCCAGGACTTCTCCATGTCAGGCATCCAAACTGGAGCTGCTGAAGTCCGGAAACAGCCCAGACAAATAGCGAAAACACTATTTCTCTGTATGCAGAATATTTTTAAGCAGAATAAAGGCACTTGGATTATACTGGCTGTGTAGGGGAGCAACCTTAAAAGTCCACGGTAAGAGTGTAAGCACTCAGCAGACAGGCCAGCCAGGGAACAAACCTCTGTATCAAATGATAATCGTGGCTAGGGGAAGCAAATCCGAATTTCCTAAGCACAGAGAAGGCTCGCAGGACTGGTGGAGACTCTACTTACCATACGAAAGTGTTAACAAGCAGTGAAAGAACTGAAGCGCATCTAATTAAAAATGCATACCAAGGCATAAAGACAGAGTATAAGAGTAAACAAATGGCAGAGACCAGATTTGTTTGCAATAAATGAAGAGGAAAACACCACACAATGCAAACGCATCCAGCACAGAGGATACGGAGGGAGGCGGGCAGGGAAAGGCACCACTCTGCAAAAACCTCCCAGAGCAAAGTATAAGGCATGAAAAAAGCAAATGGTGCACTCGAGCCTGGAGGAGGGGGGACAAAGGGGTGGAACAGGTTCCAAGACACCATCCTTGGTAGGAATATTTGCTGTTTCCAAGCAGGTACCACACTGCAATATGGCTTGACCAAAAGACGCTGCCAAGCAGAGCTCCAGCTCAGCCACCACGGGACACAGAACAAAACAAGGCCTTCTGGGAAAGAGTACATTTTAATATTTCTGCTGTAAAATATCTAGAGATAGGCAGGGACACACTGATTTCGTCCAGGAGGTTGGGGCTATCAATGAAAGAGCCACTTCTGTTTTACTGGCTGGATGCATGGAGTTTGTGGCTTTTTACATGTGTGGCACTGCCCCATCTGGATTGGATTTTCAGAAATTAAAAGATCTTCAAATCGTAGTATGATTTGAGTTGGAAAGTTCATCTGTTCCCACCCTTGCCATGAGCAGGGACACCTTCCACTATCCCAGGTTGCTCCAAGCCCCAATGTCTAACCTGGCCTTGGACATATCCAGGGATCCAGGGGCAGCCACAGGGGATCCTGTGCCAGGGGCTCACCTCCCTCACAGGGAACATGTGCCATTAGAAGAGCTCTTGCATCCAGGAAATACTGACACCCTCCTCTGCTGGTCTGTTCATCATTCCTGACTCTGAACAAAACTGGAAAACAAAGCCTGGACACTCTGCCAAGACTTGCTGTGTCACACCTTAACCACAAGGAAAACATGGCCCATCGGGGACTCAGGCCCATTGGCAGCAGCTTGTACTGCCTTCCCTCACCCCAGTCACAAGGCCACCTTCTTTTCTTCAATAATTTTCTTTCTTTTGGGTCTTGCAGCACTGAACAATGGTGATCACACCATTTCCCAGAAGCCACGTTTGCTCGATTACTGCAGAGCACTGTCATCTCTTTGTTTTTTCAGCACATGATAGGCCACTGCCTTCATCCCCTTGGGATTCCCAGCCAAGCTCAGTTCCCATCCAAATGGGGATAAAAGTTCAATTTTATTTCACGGTTTTGTCTTCCTTACAACAAATCTTTTCTGACAGTGTTTTCTGACTGCTAAACTGTTCCGTTTTGAGCGATTGATCTAAAACATCTGTCTTTGAGATTAAAAGCAACGTTGAAGGGATACTGCAATGCTATTCCAGAGGTGTGGAAGGTTTTGAACACCAAACTAGTAAGCAACAGAAGGGACCTTTTAGGAAAATTCATGCACCTCACCACTTGGGTTTTGCAGCATGCATCTTTATCCAGAAAGTTTTGCCAACTGCCACATAATACAGGAAGTCGTGCTTCAAAATATTTAAGGTTGCATTTCTCACCATTTCCTCCTTATCTTTCATAAGACTCACATTTTAAAATGTCAGCCTACATATGGGAGTGTTTAATCTCAAGGATGCTGATCCTTTGGGAAACTTTTTTAATCTTCTCCTAAAGTTGGGAGCTTTATTGTTTTTTTTTTCCCCTGTTTGCTTCTCTCCTCTCTTAATATTTTGCTTCTGTTTAGGCTGTACCTTGTTTCTTAGCAGCTTTGAAACCCTCCAGTCTCAAGCTCTTCTTCTCTTAAAGAGGACTTAGATATACCTTTTGTAATATAATTGAAGGAATATTACATTCCCCTGATATTTTAGTTTTCCAAGAAATACAAAAAAATTATAAAACAGCAAATTTAACTCAGAACATTTAAACTGTGAAAGTTTGTGTGCAATGGATGCACAGTGTTAGTTCTGCAATGGGCCTGAATACCAGTCTCAATGTTTGGCATCACATTTTTGTTTAAATTCCATTACTTCCACTTGTCCATATTACTGCATTTATTTTTAGTGCATGTGTTCCTTACTGCCAGTTTAAATTCATTTAATGTTAGGCACACAACAGTTTTTCAATACCTTTCTGTTATTTGGCTGTATAATTAGCTTTCCAAAATATGATTTATTTTAGTTGAGTTAAGTTTTGGCAAGAAAGCAGGGGGCATGGGGGGTTCTTCAAGCACAAATTTACTACTGGCAACACTGCTATGAATGGCATGGAGAGCAGCATCAGAAATCCATCTTATTCACAGAAAGGGCAAATCCACTGGGGATTAAGTGTAGCCCCTTCTCCACCCTCCCCTTCCCTGTCCCCCTTGGCTACCCTCCATTTACCAGCTCAGACATGGAACTGGGACTTATTCCTTGATTCAGGAAAAGGAACTATTAGAAGGCAACACCAGTTCTGAGTGTGCTGGACCCCGTCCAGGCAAAATTTGTTCATTTCTTAATAATAACAACATCGTATCCTTGTAGGTCATTAATAAATAAAGGGTTTGGAGGGGCAATAAAAAGATTGTTCTTTTTACCTTTACTAAATTAAACTATTGCTATAAAGGCTTTACATAATTCTCAGTAACCTGTGGTATCATAATAAACTGTTCTTTGGACCCAAGCTCACACAGTGCTTAAGAATATGTTTAACTGAGGGAGTGAATGTGGCTTCCATTTAGAAAAATAAAAAGAGGTATTTCTCTGCCTTTCAAGAACAACATATGTGCCAATATTTAGATATTTGGGCACCTGTGCACCTTGAGTCCTGGAAACAACCACAGTGAGGTCAGTGACAACCAAAAGTGCCAGATTCTACATATTGTAGAAGATAATTTTATGCAAAGCTTTTTTCAGAAAGCTCCAAATCACATCAGGAATGGACTCAGGATATCTTCCCCCAAAACACCAGTGGATCAAAAAGAGCAGCTATCTTTGACCAGTGTTTAAACTTTCTCCTTCAGGCTAAAGGACCTCTCCGTGTGGATGGGAGCAATCCTGGACACCAAAAAAAAAGACAGTATCACTATCACACACAAAAAAGCCATCAGCAGCTCCAAAAGCTATAATTAAATAAATTATATTTGCTATAATGAAATGGAAAAATTATATAATGAGGAACATATGTGTGTGTATGTGTGTGTGTATATATATATATATATATCTCTCCATTTAGACTGGGCATCAACAGACACCCATCTATACCAACACTGTCTCAAGGGCTGTCTCTAGAACATATCCTTGTGGAGTAGATTGTTTTCTGGGGATAGTTTTCTATATCTTCTGATAGGGTCCTTTAAAGGCCTTCTAGTCCAAACTCCTTCCAACAAACAGGGGCATCTTCAACTAGACCACGTAGCTCAGAGTCCCATCCAGCCTGACCAGGAACAGGGCAGCCACCACTTCTCACCACAACCTTCTTCACCGTTTTACCCTTCCTTATTAAAAAACTTCCTTATTTCCAAGCCAAACAACCCTCTTTCAGTTTATCCTTTGCCTTATCACGACATGTCCTGCTAAAAATTTGACCCCATCTTTCTTGTGGGGGAAAATATGCACAGTCTTGACGTTTTGATGTCTGGCAGCCTGAGGATATGGTGGACACCATGTAGATCCTGAGGTGCCTTCTCTTCCCTCTGTTTCCTCCTCTGATGGAGCACTAATGAATGCAATCATGTATCTTTTGGATTATTAATCTACAGGCAAAAATGCAGTCCTGAACCTTCAGAAAAAGCCATCACACTCATAGTTTTGAGATACAGCATAACCCTGATGACTCCTGCCCTGCATCCATCTCATCAGACCCTCCAGGGTCTGAGGTTTCAGGGTGAGAGTGTGGCTGTGGAACGGGGTCGGCTGCTGCCTCTCCCAGTCTCACCTTTCCTGTGTGGAAAACAGGATGTCACTCAGTGATGTCTCATGCCTTTCCCCCTGTCAGACTGAGAAATGGGGACACTGAACATCCTCTTACACCACTCAGCTGCAAAACTGGTGTGGGGCTTTGAATAATTAACAGGAACGACCAGCCGTGGCTGCTTACAGGAGTCATCAAGAGAGATTAGCTGGAAGCAAGTACTGATGCTCTTAAACTTCTTATGTCTACAGCTGGCCTTGTTTTTTTCCCTCCTGTTTCATTTAGCACCAAATTCTCCAGGTGCTCACAGGGCAGAGCTGTACCAGGGGCTGGTCCCTGCTGCCACCCCAGAGCTCAGTCCTGCTCAGGGGCTGCCCCACGGCAGCTCTGCTCCCCACATTGGTAGACCTGCCCCACCTCGATGTTATCAAGTTCAAATTCCCTGGATTTTATTTGCTGTGCCATAAAAAGAACATGGTAGCTGCAGTCCATCATGCTAAATCATTTTAGCACCTCCTTTACCCTACATAGACTTACAGTGCTGAGAGCACATTTGTATTTTTCTCCTGCTACTTTGGATTTATACAAAAAATGCCCCAATTTCCATTTATTTGTGACAGAATATTGCCTGTCTTCTTGTTTTATCTTTTCAGCTTAAGAAAAATAACATAGGACATGATCACCACTAACAAGACAGCACGTTCTATATAACTTCTCCCGCTGTGTTGTTTTATTTACCAGCTTTCAAATCCCTAACCTTCCTCTCTCCAACTTCCTTTTAAATGAAAGGATCCTCTTGTCTCTGTGAAGTTCTTATCATCTGCACTGGTTTGCGTGTTAAACTTTCAGCATCCATTTAGTCAGTGATGGTTATTCTGCCTAATGACTCCTATACCCCTGTTAATACTCTTTTATCTGGCTCTAATATTTTAAGATCTTGTCTAATATTAATGCTAAATGCTAATATTAAAGATTTGCTACTAATATTTTAAGCTCTTGCTGGTGGTGTACTAATGTTTGGGGAGGTGCTTGGGAGTTCATTGTATTGGAAGGACTGCTGGATAAATTTCAACAGCCTGTATGAGTATAGGATAGAAATCTAGGCAAAATAACTGGGATAGAGGGACAGGTTTTAGCAATTTATTTATGGAGTATCCTGCCAGCAATGAGCTCAGAATCAGGTTGAAAATGTACGTGTGTGTGGGCATGTGAGTGTGTGCCTCTCTGCATCTCTCCAATAAACCAGGATAGAGAAAAATAAGAGGCAGAGGTGGGGGCACCTGGAGCCTCTCCTTCATCAGGTTCCAGCCAGTGCTGCCACTCCAGGTGATGCTACAGGGACAGGGAAGGAGGTGGCTGCTGTCCCACAGGAATCCCAGCCCTGAATTGCAATTCCTTCAGTATTGCTGCTTCACCAATTTTCCCAATTTACCTACAGACAGCCATGTTTATCTCTTAGCAATAGCACATCCTAAGGGTTTTTAAAGGACTAAGAAAAATAAAGATTTAAAAGAAAAAAAATAAATTAAAACCTCCTGTATTTCAATATCAGTTTATTAACGTGAACCTCTGCCACATGCAAAGGGAGAACAGCATCCAGTGTGCCTCTGAAGAACAACCTCCTCCACTAAAAATAAAATACAGTGCAGCGTTTATTTCACCACGGTTTAAGAGTTAATGAAAGATTTGCACCTGTACAGCTGTTGCAGACTGAAACGAGCTTGTGGAGAGAATGTGTTTTCTGGTTGAGACAGTTGTAAATGCCTTGAGTAAAAACACTGAGGACTGCTAATGGATAGGTTTATTTTAAAGCATGCCATCTGCTATCAATCATAGAGAAGTATAGGAAGCAAGTTTGGCTGTGCTCCCTCCTTGTGAGCCTGATAAAGATAGGGCTGTGGTACTCTGGAACATTTAGTACTCAAGAGAATAAAACATCAAACCTACTCAGCAGCTCCACTAACAATAATAAAAATGCCTCTGCCTAAAGGTGACATTCTGAATTTACGATTATTTGTGTCTATAAAGTGTATTCTTTGGCTCCTGACTCATTCTGACTGTCTCACTACAAGAACAATACATTAAGCCTGCCTGAAGTAAATGGAAATCCTATCCTTTTATTAAACCAGCAGCCAGTACCTGAGATGTTCTAATGCCCTGTAGGACCCAAAGAAGGTTTCCTGCTTTGAGTGTTAATTCTTTTGGTAGGATTAAAGTCAACTGCAGAGAAAATGCTTATTTTGTGCACTCAGAACTAAGCCCTTCTCCAGGTAAATGTACTTTAAAAAGAATAAGAATAAAAACAAGAAAACCCAAGGCAGATTCTGAATATGCAAATACACCAAGCAAGAGCTGCAAAAACTGCAATTTACCCTGATAGCTCGTATTTTATGCTACTTAGCATTTGAGACAGGCAAAGCTTACACTGTAAGAACCTGCCCAGGAAAACCATGCACACAACTCCCAAAAGGTGTGTGCCAATCTTCCTTGCTAGTGCTGAACTTCACATCTGCTGAGATTCTCCAGAATTGAATCCAGGGATTTTTTAATTTTTTTTTTAATATATATAATTTTTTAATGCAATTTTTTTTTCCCTACACTGCATTTTCCCCAGAAAAAGGCAGTTGGAAGATGCAGAGCTACTTCCCGGAGATACACGAGCATTTGGTTAACTTCAGAGGTATGAATCATTCCCCTGGCTAACACCACATCCCTCTTCTCTCACTCACACTCTGGTACCCCACTGATCGGGGCTTTTCAGGCTGCCTGCTTGAAAATAATTAAATATATAACACTTCTTGGCAAATTCACCAGATATTAAAAACACTTAGCAATGGAGAGCACCGGATCTGATCACATTAGGCTCCTGTCTCCTTTCTGCAGCTTAACAAAATTCCCTTGCAAGCCTGCTGCTGATTGGAAAACATTGCTGTGGAAGCATGGGAAAAACCCACCTGGTGATTGAGCTCATGAGCCTAATTAAAGTTAGTAGAGAAATTAAAAGTGGGAAAAAAAATTAGAACAGCAGCATGGAAAAAAAAATGGAGTAAGCACTAGGAATAGGGAAAAGATAAAAAGCAACGGGAAAAGTGAGCTTTCCTTTGAAGTCTGCTCTGGAAAGTGATGGTGATTTATTTCAATGTCCCCCACACCCTGAATTCTTTACACTGTGGGCCACACGTCCAAGCAGAACAACAGAAAGTGGAGGTTTAGACTTACAAAGTTCACAATATTAAATCAAGGCTGATTTTGGGCTGTATTCACCGTTTTGGTCCTCAAGAGCTTCACTGTCTTTAAAGTCCATGGTCAAATGACCACTGGTTTCAAAGGATATCTTTAATCCTTTTGTCTGAGGAGCAAAATAACTCAGAAATAAGTTTCTAGGGGAGGATCAAAACTAGTACATACTTGGAATGAGTAAGATGAAAGATTATGAAAAAAATTTAGGAGACTATTGAGACAGAGGAAAACCACAAAGATAGAGAAGATTGTTCTACAGGGAAATGGATAAGCTCTGAGCATGTTGGGAGCAGTGTGCATGGTCACTTGGCTGCAGAAACACAGAAATACTAGAAACAGTGCAGGATTATAGAAAGGCACAGCTCAAGTAACAGGAAAAACTGGAAAACAGGCTGTTATCAAGAATTCCATGCTCAGCAGTACCTGGAAAGTAACTCCCTGGAGATAATTCTCACCTCTAGGTGAGGATTTCCAAATAACTCCCTTTCAAGAGCAACACCCCAACTTATAAATAAATAAATATCAATGAGCATCTCTCATTACTGAGCTCTGTACCAAAACCAATCTGTTCCATGCTCCAAGAAGGGGGACAGAAAGTCACACAAGGGCACATCATAACACCAAGGTCACAGACCAGTCACAACCATTAAAACCTCCAGCAAAAAGAGTTCATCAAAACTCCAGTTGATCAAAAAAATTACTATAGCATTGAAACTTTCACAGAGACGTAGCTTTTGTTCAGGAAATGTCATTGCCAGGATTTTAAGTCTGGGATGAGGGGCTTGGATAGCCAGAGGAAAGACAGAGGAAGCCAATCCAGACTCACCCATAGACTGATGGTTACACGCCCAGGGGATGGAGGGAGGTCCAGGTCGAAATCCCAACTCTGAAGACATTCCCAACATTGCTGACAGCATCCAGAAGAAAAATATGTGCTCCACAGACTTACTCCACGGCATTTTGCAGGGAAAAAAATAAATTTCTAAGATTTTCTTTTTTCTGTCTCATGAAAAAATGGAAACAAATTAAAAGGCTTGAAGATTTTTCATGGCATAGACTCTTTTCCATGGCCAGCCCTAACCCCACACGTCCCAGAGGTTCACAGGAACTCTGCTCCTACCAGAGCTCGTATGGTGAACTCCCCATCTTTTGCACAAACTTAACAGGATCATTTTAGACTCACACAGAACATTTTCCTGTGAAAGCTCGCAGCCTTGGAGCAGCTTGTCACCAGAGTTCAAGTCCCTGGCACACAGTTCACTGCAGCTCTAATGAAAAAGCACAATGATTGAGCCTGCGTTGCTAAGATTAGACATTAGTGGCCATATCAAGAAGAGAAATACCTGCAGATTAGCAGAGCAATTTGCTGCTCTAAATCTGAACCTTCTAATCTCTTTTTTTTTTTTTAAAGTAAGTAGCAGCCCATGAATATGGGAACAGAATTAAAACTGCATTTACTAAGTGATTTCTAAAATACTTCAGCATGTGTTTTAGAAAACTGACAAGTCATTAAAATATAGTTAATAAACATTATTCAGAACTCATTGCTTTAGATTAACACTGCTTTAAAATCCCAGACATTGATTGGTTCAGTGCACTGCTGCAAGAGGAACTCCGGCTGGTGTCCATGCCTTGTGGAAGGACATGTGATGGGCAGCTCGGAGTTTGTATTTCCTAAACACAAAAATATTGCAGAAATATTTGCAAAAGACTTTAAAACTTGGCGTCCTGGCCACTGAAGGCGTTCACAGAGGCTGTAATCACAGGTGAAAACCATGGAAAGATTGAAGGGTGGCAACAGACCGAGACAGTCAGGGTTGGTCAGCCTACAGAAGAGAAGGTTTTGGGGAGAACTTAAAGGCACTTCAAGTGCCTAAAGGGACTCCAGGAGAACTTGAAAGGGGCTTTGGGCAAGGGGGAATGGCTTGAATCTGAAGAAGAGTAAATTTATATTAGATTTTAGGAGGAAATTCATCCTTGTAAGTGTAGTGAGCCCCTGGCACAGGGTGCCCAGAGAAGCTGTGGATGCCCCTGGATCCCTGGAAATGTCCAAGGCCAGACTGGATGGGGCTTGGAGCAATTGGGATAGTGGAAATTGTCCCTGGCAGGGAGCTTGGAGTAAGATGAACTTTAAAGTCTCTTCCAACCCAAGGAATTCTATGATTCTAAGAAAACTAAAATAAGAATAGGGGTAGCAGCCCCATTTCCAGTGACCAATTCAAAGGAACCTGAGCCATTTTTGATCAAACGTAGGTGAGAGCCATCACTCACAGCTTTCACTGATGACAACTTTTTGAAATTTATTGTGTGACTGTCAAGTAATTTTCTCTTTTAGAAGCTCTGCCCTGAGCCAATTGGAGCTGACTGCTTTTCTTATTTCATGCAAGCGTGATCAGCCCAGATACTGTGGGAGAAACAAACTCAGGCACAGCTCTCGACTCTGGACCATTGCTGGTGACCTGAAGCCATCAGGTGAGCTCCATCACCAGGTACCCTCCCTGCTACAAAGCACAGCAAGCTGGTTTTGGTGGTTTTTTGCTGATATTCTGAAGGAAAGGGAAGGATTTAGTGAAGTATTGGTGTTTTGAGAAGGGGTTGATCAAACTCTCTTTCTAGTACAGCCTCTCACTCTGTTCTACTTTTTTTTATCCAAGTACTGCAGGTCAAACTCCAACAGGAGAGAGTTGAAACTAAGAAGAGAGACAATGTAGCCCAAAAATGAAAATATTGCTATTCATAGTTGACTCAGTAATGTAGCTAAAGAGAAAAAAAAATCATGGCTTAGTCAAAATTGTGCCCATCTAACTTAAGCTAAGATAAATATTTGCAAATGCTCTTAATGACCATTTTTAATCACTTGCAGGATTTAGTGGGCAGCTTTCTTATGTTTTGGTTTTTTTTTTTTTCTAATAATAAACTGTTTAATAATCAGAAATGTCTGAAACCTGGTGAATGGTTTTGATTTATGACATCTCTCAGACATCAGAATTCTGGATTTGAAAGATGAAATATGAGGGAGATCCAGATTCTCCAAATGATTTTATTTTTCAGTCTTTTAAAATGACTTGGAGTTCAAAGTCTTTCACCATTTCATATTACTACTTGTATGGGAAAAAAGAATAACACCTTGCACCCAACTAAGATCATTTGGGTGATATCAGTAAATTTATGCTTGAAGGTCCTTGTGAGATGGATGTGATTAAACCCATTTTACCTTCCCTGATCCAGGGTGCCATTTTTTGTGGCCACAAATCTCCATGAAACTCTACAAACTTGCTCATTCCCTCCCTTCACCATTGTGGCTTGGGCATGTTTGTTCCACAGGGCTGAGCAGAGCAAATCGAGGATCCCAAATTGGAAAGGACCCACCAGGACCACCGAGTCCAACACCAGGAAGCTTTAGCAGAAGGAGAATTGAGAGGGATGTTACACACATGAGGGTGCTGGGATTGGAGCAAGGCAGCCAGGTGAAGGGTGACTCCTCCAGTGACACATCTAGAAGCAGCAGGAACATTTTGAGGCTGTGGGAAGCTGCTGTGCAAGGAAAACAGCCTGTTTGGGAAAAAAAAAAAAAAAAAAAAAAAAAAAAGAAGGAGAAAAACAAATCTTTATGAGAGAAGAGGAGCTCAAGGTCTTGTTTTCCTTAGTCTAGTGGTGAAGGAAAATTGTTGTCAGAAATACAAGTATTTAAACAGCCTGTGACAGCAAGGAAGCAAACGACAACTTCTGCCAGTGACCGAGGAGAGCTCAGCTGCTCCCTGCCAGAGGGATTCACATCCAGCCTGGATCTGGGAACAGTCTCCAGAGCAGAAATCCCTCTCCTCAGCCTCCCTGGTGTCTAATCTCATCATCCACGGACCCAACCTCGAAGCTCCTGATCACATGAGAGTGCTCCCACCTGGATCTGTGCTGCCTGGTCCCCACTCGGCGTGGGGCTGAGTCACCGGCGTCTTCTGCAACTTCCAGCCCTTCCAAACGAGCCAGCAGTGCAGAAATATGTGAAAATATCCCTCGCCCACTCCCAGCCATGTTGAAAAGAAACCTGTTGTGGTTAAATGACTCGGTCAGTTCTTTAGGGATTTTCCAAGGTTTCCTATAAAAAGAAATCTGTGGGAAAATGAATGATTGCATAATCACTAACACATGCCAATTCATCTAAGCCTATTATCTTTTATGGCATTTTGTACTCTATTGTCCTTACTCTGGTGAGTTTCTGTCTTACAATTCTTTTCCTTATTAAATTATTTACACATTTTGCTCTCTCCGACCCTTTTGCATCGCTGGGATATTTAGCATCTCCACAAGGAAAGAAGGCAAAGACAAACAGTCCTGCCACCTTTTCTCACACAATATTTTTCCCACCTTCACAGGAATATCTCAACAACAATCTCAGTGAGAATGTGAAGGACCTGTTCAAGTGAGAAGCTGTATTAGCTGGGTCTTGATGCCACAAGAAATAAGTTTTTTCTTAAGGAATATTCCTTTTTACAGAGGTTTTCTAAGGTCCCTGACAGAAATGACCAGCACTCATAGTTTTAAAATTACATAGTCCCTTGAAAATGCTGAAAGTTGCCTACAGGTCATAATTTCTTAGAAACAAACCCCAAGTGTCTTGAAAGTCTTAATTACACTGCATTTCAATTGGATTTGGGCTGCTAAACCACAGATTTTAATAGGAACTTCAGATCTTTAAAAACCTTTTGATTTTCAACTTTAGGACCCTGACATTGCCTGAAAGCCAACCAAGCATTCACCTTTAGAATTAATATTTAATCATGTTTTGAGTGGGTTTTTTCACTTTTGAGTGGATTTTTTTCTCAGTTTTGAACTCTTCCTAAGAACAACAGGTTCATAAACATATGAATCATGGCTAAGCACTCACCTCTCCACAAGGTGTGGCCTCTGGCATCACTGAATTTTTAAGTAAGGGAGAAGTGGAGAAGACTTGTGTGATTGAGGAGCTACAAAGCTTTTTTTTCCTAAAATCCCAGATATTTAGAGGAATTATCCCTGATGACTACTAACCATAGAGCTCTAAGACCAGGGAAGAGCCCAAATCAGCTGCAGGAATCTTTAAATTAAACTAAGAAGTAATTCCCCATAATTGCAATGTGAGAGAGGGGACTGCACAGCAATAATGGGTTCTAGGGACATTCAGGTAGAGAATAAATGAGATACAGGTTCACTGTGCAAGGCTCCTAACCCTAAATATGAGGTGAGATAGCCAACCTTTGGTTATACCACTCATCTCTGCATTGGAAACTCCAGAGCAGATCTGTGTGAATTTTCCCCAGAAATGTGGCAGGAAAACAGGAGGGATGAGGAGAGACCTCATGTCCCAGACACCTCAATTCTCCATCTCCCAGTGCAGGGCAGTTCCACCTTAGGAAAAGAAGCAGAATTGGAAGGGTAGCCTGGATGTAAGATGGGAGATTAGTGGGGATCAAACCTGGTGGTGCTGGAGACAGGGAAGAGGAGGAGCAATGGTCAAATATTGAATGAGTGCAACCAGGAAAAAGCTCTGTTGTTCCACAGCATCCTCCCAACCATGCAAACCCTTGGTGCTCCTGCAGCAACTCAAACAACTGCAACAAAAAGCAGCTCTGTCCTCTCTTTTGCCATTTTCGAGATAAAAATGTCTTAGACTCCATTTCCCATTGAAGAGGGAAGCAACAACCAGCAAGTCCTCAATTTACTGACAGGTTTTACCAACTCCAGCAAGCCATCAGGACCTACTCCTAATTTACCCCTGACTCCCAGCAAGCAAGAGCAGAAAAGTTCAATATCAAGAAACATGTCAGGCCTAAAAGTCTCTACAAAAAGTAGAGACAAAGTCTCTACAAATCAGATCAACTTTTCCAGAAAAAAATTATTATTTCCATTGCCCTGCCATAAACAGGTTTTCACAGACAAAAATACCCATTTTTTGTTCTCCTGTACTCTTCCATCTATTCTAGGTGTTTCTTTGACGTGGACATTTCTGAAACCAAATTGAATTTTCTTTTAATCAAAAATAATTTGCAAGACTATTTGGCAGCATTCACACCCTGCAAGTGTTTTCTTGTTGTCAAGGGCTCCTGAGGATCTCCAGCACCTGTCATCCTCTGCCAGCATCAACCCTTTCCATATGGGCAGGTCTCCAGAAAAGATTATGGGCAGTGTAAAATCCACCCTTCTGAAATCACCACTTCTCTGATGTACATCAGGGGTTCAGAGAGGAGAGTCCATTCAATTTTGTTGCTCCTCCAGTGTATCTTTCTTGATTTTCCCTTCAAAAATAGATTTACACATATTTCTATTGGTTTTTGTAAGATCTGTTTCTTTTTTTTTTTTCTATTAGTTAACTATTCAGTTCACTGGAAACACTTTAAAACACTTTATCAGTCTATATAATTTTATAATAATTTTGTTGTTTTCACTAAAAAAAAAAATGTAACTAGTCAGACACCTAATGCTACTTAAGTGCAAATAGATTTTTTTGTGATTGAATAATAACATCTGTTTTGATTTTCCAGCCACAAAAGTGCGTTTTATCTGGCCTTCCTTTATTTGAACTTTTCACATCTGCTCAGGCCTGCTTCCCATAAACTAAATACCAGATCCTCTCATGATGTAGGAAATTTACCTGCACCAGTAGTTGTCCCAGCTCCAAAGACTTCTTTATAAGAGCCAGATAAAAATGTCAAAAGACTAATAAACATTGCTATTTATTTTCTTCATCCCAAATGGTTGATACTCGCAGACCCAATCCTGAAAATCCTATTTTAATGAATGAACTGATTCACGTTTTTGGAATAAAGTATGTGTGGGCTGGTGTGCCCCGTTCCATACAAAATTTAGAGATAAACTTGTTGCAATGCTCTATGCCATTAGCTACAAATTCAATCAGAAATTATAGGGATGATCAGATGCATTGTGCTTTCAGTAAATAAAAAAGTCATGAGGGGAATTTCATGAGCCATTTTTAGGGTTATCTGCAAAGATTTGGTAATGAATTTTGAATTTTGGCTTGTTCTGATCTCTTCAGAGGTGAGCAAAGTCAGGAAGGATGAATAATAGTGATAATCAAAAACACTTTTACTTTTTTTTTTTTTTAAGTAACTATTTAGTTTCTACTTGTAATTCACATCCCAAAACTTAAATATGCATACTAAAGGAAAAAAAAAAAATAGAGTGAATGGTACGAAACTTCAGCTGAAGCAAAACTGGCTGAGGGGTTTTGCCACTGCTATCAGCAGATTGGGAAATACATCCTGGGTATCAGACAAATGTTAAGGATCACCCTTTGAACCCAGAGCTAAGGCACAGGAGAATTCTTCTCTGTTGATGTGACCAGGAAAATATGCAAAAAAAAGCACCCCCTCATCAGCCTCTTCATAATATCTTCATCTATTCAGCATTTCTTGCCACTGATAGAGAGATATATCTCGAGAACTCCTACGTCCCTGGGTCCTGTGCAGCTGTGTCTGAGCAAAACTGCAATATTGGGCCACTTCCCACGGCCAGATAACTCAGCAAAAGGCTCTGCAGAGCAGAGGACAGAGCCCTGGTTGCAAAGCTGAGAAGCCAGGTTTTCCTTCTCTCAGGACACCAGGAGCCTCTCTTCTCTTCAAAGTCTCCCACCTCTGTTGTAGGGAAGAGACTGAGTTTCATTCTTTCATGTTGTTTTGAATCTTTAGCAAATCTTGGGCTCTGTGATTTGGCAATCTCATCAAATACAGCTTTATCAACTCAAAACACCCACCAGCACCAGTGTCTTAAATAGATATGAGATAGAAAAGTACAAGGAGGACCACAGTGGTTTTGGGAAATGCTGGAGAGGAAAGGCAATATCCATGCACTGCCCTTGATTTACACCTTGATTTTTTCCATCTGCACAAAGGATTGAAACTGCGTCATGATGGAACAGTTGTGAGAATCACAAAGAACTTAACAAGTCAAAAATGGATTAAAAAGCACTTTATGGCTTGTTAAAGAAATCCCCCTGTTCCTCAGAAGCATTTTTAGCATCTTATTAGTGGTATTTGATCTGACTAACATATTGACTCGTCATTTGAATAGGAGATGAATCCTTTTTGATGGACCACAAAGGGAGTATAAATTCAAATGAGGCACTTCTCCAAATTTTTATTTAAGCATAACCCCAAAGAGCCCATAACATCTGTAAAGGTTTTTTCTGTGTCCCACAAAAGACTATCCTAATGATCTTTTAAGTCATGCCCTCTTTTTTTTTTCTTTAGAAGTAATCATTGAATATGTATTTAAATCAAATAATAATGAGTTGGACGTTCTCTCTTACCTGTTTTCTGGAACGTCATGCATTAATTTGGCTTAAGAAAATACTCTAAGCCAATTTTTTTTTAAAACAATCTGTCATGGAACTTGTAATTTAGCATGAGTTGAATTCATCATCAGTCTCATACAAAGTAGTTCAGAACTTGACAAATGAAAAGCACAAGACATACCAGAGAAATATGCAAAAAGCCTCATGCCTTTCAATCAATCTCTGATCTGAAACGATTTTGATCTATCCAATTTATGCTGTTTAGGACAATTTCAGTGTCACCAACACAGACACTGCTATGGAGTTAGTAAGCAGACCTACAGTTGGTTTCCCTTTGGCAAAAGCCAGAAAACTTTGCTCCTAGTCATTTTTTGGAGCAATTTTATACCATCTAAGAATTTGCACTTAGGAATAAGTTGGAGACCTCTAGCTCATTTTGAAAACAGTAATTTATAGCTACACAGACATTATGATTTTACAGTGTTTTGATAGTTACGCCTTCACTATCCACATGGAACATTTAAAAACGGATTAGAAGCCATTAATCTTGGAAATATGAGGGATTTGTAGCCTGAAGAGGAACTCAGAGCATTTGCAGTCTAAGTCTCTTTCTGCACCTAGGTGTATGGTGTTATTAAGGTATTTTTTCCTCTTCTAGAACAAGTCAAGAATTATAATGAGGCAACCCTATTGTGGGAAAAGTACTGGATGATGAATCAGGGATCTCGATGCTTTCCCACAGATATTCTTATTGACCTTGGACAAGCATTTAAGCTGGAAACCATTTTAGGCAGTTCTTGTCTCTTGTTACAATCTCCAACAGCACTCAGTCAATCGGATCCCCATATGTAATTTCATCCTTTAGGCACAACAATAATCACAGCATCCCGCTTCACTAAAAGTCTTTCATTTTAAAATGGAAATACCTTAGAGACAGGTCAAATCAAGTGTCTGTGTTTTCCACACCTATGCCTTGAAATGTGGGGTAGATCCACTAGATCCAGATCTTTGCAGCAGGCTGTTAATTTCTCCAGAGCCTGACCTCAGATGCTGGGTTCAGCTATTCCTAAACTCTGATAAATGTCAGGTCTAAATCCAAATCTGGATCCCAAACCTGTGGTATGAGCCCATCTGTACTTGAAAGCAACATTTAAAAAAAAAAAAAAAAAAAAAGAAAAGAGGAAAGCTAAGATCATGAATATTTCTATTTGAATACTGCATACACAGATTTATGAACTTAAGCAGTTACTTTTTTTCTTTGTAAAATCAAAACTACCACAGGATTTCCCGTCCATATATACCATATGCTTTTCCAACTTTGTTTAAATTTCTTAGCATCCCAATATGCTGAAGCTTCTGAGCACTACTGAGGTGTTGCAGGTTTTTTTTGCAAGCTTTATCAACTTTGCAAACTACACTATAGTCAAGAATTAATTTTTGTATAGGAAACATTAATTTTATCTATTTACTGCTGCACTATGGTAATGAATGGTGAAAGCATCATATGCAACAGAGCCCTTGGGTAACAGCCTGAAATAGGATTAATTCTCCTAAATGACAAGAGTGTTTATTTCGGTGTAACTGACTGTATACATGGGGTCAAGACATGCAAAACCAAGTCCTGCCAGCACATGCCTTGCAGGATCTTCTAAGTACAATTTTCATTTAGAGCCCAGTCAGAAGCATGACAAGTGAGACACCAACAACACTAAAGGAAACTTATAAAAGTTTGCAAATTCGTTTTATGGATTAATGACCCTACACATAAGAATTGACATTTCCAGGACAAATCACTTCTTTATCCTACTGGTATTTCAGCAGTTTTTGCTTATGCCAGAGCAGAGGCGAATTTTTCCTACTTCAGATCAAACGAGATCTAAAATCTGGGAAGATTTAACAGTAAAGTAAAAACAATGGGGATGTAAATGTTAACCATCTGCATTTGTCGCTGCTATTTCTTATGATATGATATCTCCATCAATGGTATTATATTTTTATTTTTGTTATCTCTCATAACTTTCCATTCTATTATGGTTAATCATTGATAAACAAACACTTTGACTTATAAAGTGGCAATCATCTTGTCTAAATTTAACTGTGTAAAAGTCAAACACCTACTCCAAGCTACTCGTGAAGGCTCCTTCTATAGATAGTGGTGACAGATTGGCATTTTCAGAGAGAGACTTATTCTACCTGTCTTACACACTTGTTTTAAGATGGGATTAATCACTCTGTGGAAGTACTTTCTTCTTTTTCTTTCCTTGGACTGACTTCAGTAAAAAAGCAGCACACAAGTTTTGTTAAGGAAAAAAAAAAAAAAGGAAAAAAAAACCTCCAAGAGATTATTTCAGGACTTGAACATGAATCCACAGAGGTATTTAGCCTCAAAAAGCACAGTTTCTCTAGGATGCAGGAAGTTTCCTCCTAAAGGCAGATGGGAAGAAGAAAGGTGGGGAGTGACAGGAGCACAACTTTTATAATTAAGTTTATTACCTGCCTCAACTCTCTACCTTTAAGGCTGGTAAGAAGCAATGCTAAGGAGAGCCAAGACACAAAGGAATAACAGACTTTACTCTGTATTGTTTTTTTACCCAAAGAAACCATGGGGATTGTCACAGCTTCCCTCCGCATGGAATTCCAGTGACAGAAAGGTTTTCCAGGCTTTGGCAAGAGAAAAGATCTGGCCAACAGCTATTCTGCTTCAGCAGAAGCAAAGCAAAACCAGCATCTCCCTTTTTCACATGAGATCAGCTCCAGCTCAACACAGGGAAGGACCACACACCAACCATGGCTTCAGGACATGAGCCCTAGGAGGCAATTCAACGGAAACTTCTAATACCCTTCACATCATCCAAATGAAAAGATGTTGATGCTGAAGAGGGGAGAGACATTCTTCCTGGCGTCTCTCCACTTGAAATTCTGCTACAGTGACAGTATCTGGATTAGACTCCAGGACAGTATTTCTGAAACAGCAGGAACCCTGCTTACTGCATCAGTTTTAAATTATAAGCCTTCCAAAGATGTCAACACCACTTTCCTGGAGACTTTCCTGGAATTAAAACACTGAGCTTTTCCCCTGAGCCTTCACAAAGTCCTATGGATGCATCTCCCAGTGTCACCATTTATATCGTGATTTGCCTATGTTGGGTCACTGCTACTACTTCATTTCTGCTCTATAGTCAGCCTGGCTCTTTGATGTTACTCAGTCACTATTTCCTTTCCCTTTACTTTTATCTCTGTCCTGGCATTCTTCCTTTAAGCATCCTCTCTACCAGATGGTCTCCATCTCTCCTTCAGAAGTGCCCAAAATATTCCTACTGCCTCCTCTTGATCTTCCCCCAGCAGCAAACCTCTTCATCCTACAGAGCTCAAATACCAATGGATTTCTCCTCCTTGCTGCTCTGCTTCTTTCTTGCACTTTGAAAAGGAATTCACTGGAAGCAGCTAACCTCCAATCCTCATTATGCACGATGCACTCATTTATAAGAGTTTACCCAGGAGAAAAATTCAGACGGGATATAGGCTGCTACAATTGCGTTTTTTCAAGTGGAAGCACATCTGATGTCTGCGTGCCGAACTGGAGCTCCAGTTTTTAAAACAGGAGCTCCAACTTTTGCATTTGGAAATCCATATGGATCCTTTAATCTGAAGGTCAAAACAGCTTTCGTGAAAGATACTGAAAACAATGATACTTTATATTCACCAGCATAATTATATAAAGATGATTCAATATCATAGTATCATCAGAGGATTCAGAAAAGTCTCTGTGTTACGTATTTTTAAGATGGGATTTAGACGGTGTAAGATGAAGCTTCAGAAGTTTACAGAGAGGAAAAAAAATCTTGTCACAATTTATATCTTCCTAATAGGTCACTGAAACTCTGAGGATAACAATTGCTTTTACTTGCAGTTAGCAGTGCACTATAATCAAGAATAAAGCTCTAGATATTTTTGTGGAAGTACAAGCACTTACTAAAATGCAGCAGCATAATAATGTATTATATATTATACAAATACAGCGAGGTGGGATTTGTGTTTGTCTCTTTGCAAGAGACGAAAGAACTCTGAAATGACCTTCTGTTCATAAGTTTCTTTGAAAAAGGCTTGGCCTGAAACCACTTCACTACTATTGATATAGTCTGTTTCTGTACATAAATCTTAAATGTAAGCACGGCTTCAAAAAATAACTAAGCAATCACAAAGCTTTACTTTTCAGATTCAATTGCCTTCAAATCCTTTACTGAAGTCCCCTTGGCACTGTCACTTCAAAATCAGGATAATGCTGCATAGTGTTTCTCAGTTTCAGTAAAACAAAAGCCTTATTGAATAAATATGTGTGAAAACATTGCAAACAAAACCATCTCAGCAGCCACCACCTGACCAGGCTGTGGTGACCCTCCCTGGTGACCTGCGTGGGCTCAGCACTCGACTTCTTGGCATATCCCAGCACTGCTAAATTCCACTGTCTTTGTCCTCAAAACTGCAGCAAAACACACGTTTTCCTTGCAGAAACCTAAGAGCAGGCTTTAGACATCAAGGAACAGCAAGGTGACCTAGGATTTCCATATGCAGGAAGCTGCTGATCAAATGGTATATCCTTTTTTTTTAATCTGCTTCTTGGATCGTGAATACAGAGGAAACCTTGTGGTTCTGCTAATCCCTTAACTCTGGGGTTTGTAAGGAGAGCTTACAACATTAGCCTGTCTTAGAAACATAAAGGCAGAGTAAAATATCCAGTTTTTACTATATCATGCCTCGTTCTGCTCTAAAAAAGGATGACTCAGGAATGTTTTTCTTTTTTTCTACGCATCATCTTCTGCATATCCTATGTTTCCTTGTAGTTAAAATATTAGCTCAGGCCCATAGATCCCATTATTGTAGCAAGACAGCCCCACATGCCAATGTCCTTGTGATCAGGTTTCGGGGCTGTGAGCTCAGGTATCCAAATCCCTGAAACCAGAGTCACTCAGCAATTAATTCCTGACTTTTGGGCCCTCGTTGTTGGCAGGAGGCACACAAGTAGTGCTGGTTCACAGCTGACTGCACCAAACAGCCACAAATCAGGACAAGGTCCACTGAATTAGATTTGATTGTATTTTCAAAAAGGTTCTCCTGTCATTTTGCTGCATTTTGTATTTCACTTTGTTATCAGAGAGCCTCAATAGTCCCCAGAATCACAAAGAATCTCACAAGAAAATGTATTTTCGTTAGCAGGTGAGGTAACAGGGATTTTTTTTTTCTTGTGGAAGGTTCATTTCAACATGCTTGCTCTAAAAACCAAGAATTATTGTCAATTCTATTTCAGACTCATTAAAGCTAGTTTAAAAAAAATTGCAAAGCAGTTATTGAAAAGCAACTTCTTAAGCTGCAGAATAAGAAGCAGCAAACAGGTTGTTTATAACAAATACAAAGAACTGTTGTAAATTTAAACCTGTAGAGTTTTAAGTACCAAAAATTGAGAGGGACACTAAGTATTCAGAAAATATCCTGGTCCTCTCTGAAGACTAGAAATATCCAGCAGGAATGACAGCACAGACTGGTAGCTGGCTTGAGGTATTGCAATTTTATCTCAAATGAGCACGAGGTGGTCCCAGCTCTGCCTGACCCCCTGGCAGTCCTGTGTCTGTGAAGCCAATGCTGATTTTCCCCTCAATCCTCCCATTTCTAAACCTCTAATTTCCACAACCCCAGGCAGCAATGAGCACTTCCCAAATCAGGTGTGCAGAGCCCAGGGAAGTGGCCTTGACACGGGCCAGGGTGAGGAGGGCAGCCTTCACTTAATAGTGGGACAGCTACAAAAACCTGATGCTTCACACTTCACACCGTGATGTGAAGCAGATGTCCGAGTCCTCACTGTTAGAAAGGGCAGATTAAAAAAAAATTAAAAAAAATAAAAATAAAAAAAAAATAAAAGAGCAGCGAATAAATGCTACAAATTGAAGTAGGGTCAGCTCTGCAGTGCAGGAGATCAGGCTAGACAGAGGCAGAAATAATTTTCTTGCAGATTAGAAGCAGATAAATGAGAGAGAGAAAGAAGGAAAACATGCAGTACAGAAAGGAAGATAAGAAAGAAGCTGTTCATCTTATGTATGGGAACCAACTGCTGCATATGTATTTCCTATGCAGTTTTAGTAACTATCCCCAAGATGTTAATCTGAAACACTTTGCAGGAAGTGGACCATCTATTTAATTTAAAATGTTGCTTGGAACACTGCAGGATTTTCAGATAATTCAGTTAAAGCACTGGACACTCAATCAGCACAGCAAAAATGTTCCAGCCAGGATTTTGAATTTCACACATAGATGTAGATACTCAAATGCATTTAAGCATTCAAGTTCAGTTGTTCATACTTGCATTTAAGCGTTTTTTTCTAAGATAACTGTTTACTGACAACATCAAGTATAAATTGCACATACATGACTGAGGGCATGCAGTCATCCACCACAATTAGTGAGGATGGGCACATACTAAGCCCAAAAATAGAGGGTATTTCCAATGGAATTAATAGGAAAAATAAACAACCTGTAAACCAAGGTGAATTCGTGTTCATAAATTAACACAGAATAGCCCAGTGGGAAATGTAACGTGCAGTTTTCACACATGGCAGAAGTTTGCTGGTGGTTGTGTCCATTAAAGGTGAAGGCTGTGTTACCAACAAGCACGTTTTCATCTGGCCTTAGACTTAGAAATAACAGTAAAAATCAAACACAAACAGTTATTTTTTTCCTTTTGGGATTTGGCACATGTGCTATAACTGACATAGATGGAAACTTCTAAAATAAATTTAGGAATGTACTTGTCAGTTTATTAATCAAAGTTTACCTGCTTCACATTACACGGAGACAAATTAAACAAGCTACCACGGTACTCAGAAAACATCTGCTAACAAAGTCAGAAGTAATGATAAACAAACTTGAGTTCCCTTTGTGGTTGATTTCCATCCAGCTGCATTTAATTATAAAAGAGCTATCAAAGAAAGCTCCCCATTAGCAGCTAATTCAGAATGACTTCAGAAGAAAATCCCAGAGCCTCCAGGTGATCTCTCTCCAACAACTTTCTCATCTCTGCAAGTGATTGAGAAGAGCTGAATTAGACCAGTTTAGTGATCAGTCCTCCTGCTAACTGCCAGAGTAGAATGAAGATGATATATCTTCCCAGTACCTGTGACTGCCTGTTTTCAAAGTAGGACCTATAAGATGTAGCAGGCACTTCCTTGCAAGTAATCTCTGCCAAAAGCGTCAGTGCCAGCCAGAAATACAGAGATAACCCTGAAAATTGCTGTATGCATTTTCTAAAGCAGAGCAGCTGCTGATATCATACAGAAAGGGAGAAAATTTGTCGCTACAAGTTTTTTAATAAAGTTTCTTTGACTTGGGTATTTTCCACAAAGAAATTGAAGATGTGGGCATTTATAAATATCTAATTCTGGGTTACAGCAATCAGGAATTTTTGTGTTGATGCAGCTAGAGATGCGTATAGTCCCAGACTCATGCTCTGAACCAGATGACAACAGCCTTATTATACTTCTTATTATTTAAAAAAATATATAAATTAATAAAGTTATTAAAATATAGCAGCCACTCTGAAAAAAAATTAAAATAATGAAAAAAGCAAGTACATCAAGCTTCCCCTGTAACTTCTTAAACTGAGAAATTTTGGTAATTTTATAGATAGACAACCAAAATCAAGCCAAAAAAGGCAAAGATTTTCAATGCACCCAGATGTATCAGGAATTTTTATAAAATTCCATGAAGATCAGCAATAATCACATACCCCAAAAGAGCTCTGTGTACACAGCTCAGTAATGCACAAGCAACTTGTAGCATATTCCAACTGAGAGCTTTGGACAACAACGTTTGATAAACCACTGAAAGATTTTTTTCCTTCTTTTCCCCCCTTGCCTTATTCTTTCTGTACAAGACAGTAATGGGTAATTCTTCCCTGAAAGCTCACTGCTGCCTGGCCAGCAAGCAAATATGAAATCAAAAACCCTGTGTGCCAGATCTGCACAGCTGTATTTGTGCTCCCGCGGCTCCCGGAGGAGCACACACCACATGTCGGTTCCTTGACTTGGGGTGGGTTGGTGAGGTGTAAGTTAAAAGGGCAGCTGTACACTCCGGGAAATTGTCCAGATTCATTTTCTACCAATTGCTTTAACAACGCCACAAGCCACGCTGAGGAGGTTGGGATGCTGGGTAGCACAGGTAGGAAATAAGAAAACTTTTGCTGCAGCTTATTCTTGATCCGGGCCTCAAGCTCTCTTGAAAAATCTCTAGGGTCTTTATAGAGGAGTTTTTTCCCTCCAAGAATAAAGGAGTTGGCTCTGATTGCTGCTATTCTAAGAGGTTAAGGGAAGAAAAGAAATTGTTATATATCCACATGGTAATCAACCAAGGTTTCGTGTAACTGTTGCTCTTGATGTGGTTCTTCCAGACTCTTCCAGAAAAGAGTTTATTGATGTACCTGGCCTAGAAGCTGGAGAGCCAAAGGAAGAAAATGATAACACAGTTTAACAAACCCTTTGTTTACGTAAACATCCATCCACAATCTGTGTCTGGTGGGGTGAACATACGGCTTTAATTTTACCCTTGGCACACGGATCAAACAATGTTGCCAATATCTATTGTTCTCCTCATAACAATATGCCTGGTGGTTTCAACATATCCTCTCCATTAGCTGGCTTCAGATCAAGCATTGCTGTGTATGTGCTTGTGTCTCCATAAAACTGGAATATGGATCTCTTTTCTTGCCTCCTTTGTACCAAATGTGTAAGAAGGAACACAGTTGAGAATGGTGGTCAACCATCCCCGTGAGTCATGAGAACAGCTCGCCTCGGAACGCACGCCGGAGCAGACACCGGGTGGGAAGGAAGGGTTGGATTGGATTTGAAAAGCCATGGCCATGTAGCTCAGGCTTTTCAAAAACCAGAGGAAGTGGTGAGTCAGATCCTTATTCCCTTTTATTTGGGCTTTAGCAAAGCTTTCTGGATTTGGTCCATCTCTGATCTACCAGTCCTGCTCTGGAGCATGGACACACCACAGGTGGCTAGAAGAAGGGTGATTGGGGTTGCTTTTCAATGGATTTTCCCTCTCCTTTTTTTTTTTTTTTTTTTTTTTTTTTTTTTTTTTTTTTCCAGTTTCCCTTTCTTTCCATTTGCTACAGAAAGCCACAATAATGCTTTTTTCTTTTAGAAATTTACAGGTCCTATAGAGGCAGCGTAACAGAGGAGATTGGGACCTGGGGAATGCCACGAGAAGAAACTTCCCATGGACTCCCTGAGACAGGATAGCTTGTCAGCTCCATGCTAATCTCAACTCCTGCCTCAGCCTCTGGAACAGCAGCACTGCTTTCTCATGCTTCCAGTAACAATCAAACTTGACTTTTCTCCTCTATATTGTGCTGTGTTTCAGCCCATACTTCCAAATGTTTGATCCAAAATCCACTCTGGTCAGTGGAAAGAATCTCATTGCCCAGAATATACTTTGGTTCTGGGAACTTCTTTCCACTTCATCATTAATGCCTGATTTATATTCAATAAATCAGTGAGAAAATAGAGTTTTCTGATTTCTCTGGTGCGATTTTCACAGCAATGGAGAAAATCTCTCTGAAGAAATATTATTGCTGGTAAAGACAACAATTATATCTGGACATCTTGTTTTCTAAGGCTGAAAGATGATGTTAGAGGGGCAGAGGCTGAGAAGGGTGCCTCAACCATTTGTCCTGCCTGGAGGGTGGCCATGCTCCAACACCCTTGGTTGGTCTGGGGCCCTTCATGTGGCATAAAAGGATGAGTGAAATCCTGTGGGAGCTCTGCAAGGAGGCAGCTCTGGGAGATAACACAGCAGTGATCAGCATCACCAAAAATAGGGCTCTGCAGGCCCTTTTTTTTCCCATGCTCTCATGACACTCCTCCTCACTCGAAGTAGTAATTCTGAAAAGCTTCGGGGTTTATTCAGTATTTCTGTTTTCTTCCTACTGCCCCATTTCTCACTTGCCTGTTTCTCCCCAGTTTTGATGTTTTACCTTCTGAATATGCTGAATCCAAGCCCAGTGCTTTGAATGATTTCACTGACCCTGCTGTTCTGCATGCCAGCACAGATATATATCTTTTAGGCTTACTTTTATCTCTGCTAATTTCACTTCCCCCTCACGTTTGCAAGCAGAAAGCAACTGCAAGGCTTCCTGTGCATCCCAGGCTACGATTTAAGGAGTTTAAGAAGAATTAGGCTTGATGCTGCTCCTGCTCTCATATATATTCAAGCACAGCTTTTGGTCTCCTCGCCACACATGTGCTTCAGCCTGTTCTCGACTGTCACAGCGACAGCATTTCTATATAAACTCATTCATTAAGACTATCAGACTGTAATTATCTCTGCTGTGCAGAACGAATGCAGGTTTCCCCCTGTAATGGCATGGCAAGAGAAGGAGAAGAGGGGGTAGAAGAGCACTCCTTTTATTTTTGGAATGACTGTTTTGCTCTAAAATCCATGGCAGTTCTGGCATTATTGGAAAGCCTAAAAGTAACATCCAAGTCTTAACCCTTAGTGGCTGATCCCATCAAGATGCAGAATCTTTCCCTGAATGAATAAAGTAGTCTCTATAATTCTGATACATATTTTTGAGTCAAACCAAAACTAGGGAATTATTTCCCCTAAAAACACCTGTGGGAGGTGGAGACACTGGGAGTCAGAAGGAAAACAGACTTCTGTATAATTCAAGCCTTATGTGGAGAAAAAAACAGTGCATTAACTTTGAAATTGTCTAATACCACAGATTTATTTACTACAGAATTAATTACCTTGCTTGAAGCAATTAATTACCTTATTTGAAGTGGCACTCATTGACACATGATATTTTGTCTAATTCTCTACTGTGCATAAAAATGCAATATATTGTAATATAAATTGTAGCTGTTATTGCTTTAAATACCAATTTAATCAAGGGGTTTGACAAATGTAACAATAGACTGATTACCTTTTTTTGTCAGTATTTTATGCCAGGACTTTGTCAATTTTACTATCAGTTTGATTTCATTCTGAAATAGCAAATTGTCATAATAAAAATATTCTTGTCCTAATCCATGCAGTTTGAAAAATGTTTAATCCACCTTGGCCATTGCCCCATTAGGCATAGAACATAATTTGAGTTTAGATGCAGTGAAAATTGCACAGCTGCACACAAACACATGGGTCAAGCATTAGGGTTACTACAGAGTTATGTTTGATTTTTTTCTCCTGTCTGTGTCCATAAGTTGCTGGAGCTCTGCTTGGGATAGATTTGAGGAGTGGAAAGAGGTGTCTAACCAAACTTCCCAGGTGAACTCCAAAAAGGCCAGCTAGTGAGGGAATTAAAACAGTATTAAGCCAAACTGAAGCAAATAAGCAAATGCTGGCATATAATTAACACAGCATTGTCAAAGAGAGCTCATGGTTTAATTTTAGTGGGGAAAATATGGTATCTCAGATACCATGATATGGGTGTTTGTTCACAGCCACTGTACCTGTCAACTATTATTATCCTGATGCTGCCGTGTTCCCTGAACTGTTTTGATTTCTTAACAAGAAGAGAATTTTCTCTGATGTGCCATCTGTAAGGCACAGTTTACCAAAGGAAAACTTTATCTCAAATTTTTAATAATTTTCTGTCAATTCCAATAAAATCAGATATATTTTTATAATACTTACAAAATAATAGCAAATGTGACTCACCACATGTGCCACTATTTCATTTGATATCCTTCTTCTCCCACTGACTTTTCTTTCCAGCTCAAAATGTAATTTAAATGTCAACTTGAACTAAAAAAGTTACATTCCTGGGGAGATTGCTGGTATCTCATACAATCTGAAATAATTCTACTGCTTTCCACTACTTCACCTGTTTTCTTCCATTTTAGTCTCTCATTGTGAAGGTTCTAAAATTAACAAA
Source organism: Sturnus vulgaris (assembly GCF_052056855.1). Taxonomy (NCBI): domain Eukaryota; kingdom Metazoa; phylum Chordata; class Aves; order Passeriformes; family Sturnidae; genus Sturnus; species Sturnus vulgaris. Next base: position 38,775,435 of record NC_142249.1, on the reverse strand, counting down.
TGGTGGAAGGGATGAAATAATACATTTTTTGTTTACATGTAAGTGGCAGGACAAGTCATAGAATGATAGAATGGTTTGGGTTGGAAGGGACCTTAAAGTTCACCTAATTCCACCCCTGCCATGGGCAGGGACACCTTCCACTGTCCCAGGTTGCTCCAAGCCTCATCCAACCCGGCCTTGGACAATTCCAGGGATCCAGGAGCAGCCATGGCTGCTGTGGAAAATTTGTACCAGGGCCTCACCTCTTAATTTCTTCATAATATTTAACCTAAATGGACAAAAAATACTGCAAATCAAGTGTGGACAGAGATATCCACACATGAGGTGCAGGTCTGCTTTGCTCTGTCCAGATATCTTGTGCTTGGGAAATTGATTCAGCATTGTGAGAGTGTTTACATTTTTATATTTTGTATTTCCCTGGAGACTTTCAGGTTCTCCTAGGAAAATATCATTCCTACACAGAAATGTTTGCTCTCTCAAAACAAGATTGTTTTTCACTGGAGCAGCACCACAGGCATTGGATACAGGACCCACGAGCCTGGATTTTCCCTCTGGGACATGGCATAGGACACTTCTCCAGCTCAAGCTCACTGCCACATAATCGGGAAACAGTAGTGGCAACCAACTGCCCTGCCTTAATGCCAAACTTCAAATCCCTTCCCTCACTGCTGAATTTATATGCACTTTTCACTTCCATAAAAACATGTTCATCCATAATACCAGAGACTTGTCATGATCTGTCTTTCCTAATGATCACTTTTCCTGTGAAATTCCTAAGAAGACTGCTGAATGTCATCCTCAACTCCCTGTAACGTTGCACAACAGGCATGGGAAAGCTGGGAAAAGCAGTTTTGCTGACATCATTTAGACGTCAAAAAGTTTAGTGCTGAGATTTAGCCCTAATCTCTGTGGTTTTACTTCCTTAATTCCAGCACTCCTAGTGCTCCCCAGTTTATGAGAATACACAATAAAGACTGAGAAAACCATCTCCTCCATTTTTTCAATCATAGGGATAATCTGGACTGCTCCACTTCAGGAGAAATGAGGGTTATGGTATCAAGCAAACTGAGGACTCACCACTGCCTGACTTAGAAAAGATGGAGATTGTTTAGACTAAATGAAGATTAGAGATTCAATATTTCAAAGACACCAAAAGCACCATGAAATGCAGGAAGCAGGATCAGGTTCAAAATGAACTCTAAACTCACCTGGAATTGCCATGGGAAACAGTTGCTGGAAAAGCCATCTGGAAAAATTCCCCTGAGAGAGGAGTTTTTGGTCAACCTGCCTGGGCCCTTAATCCAGTCTGAATGCACAAGGTTCAGCTGTGCCACAGATTTCCAGCATCTTGATGGTATCTGCAGCAATGGACAAGACCTGCATCAAGAAATGTTCAGCAGGCGATTTATACAATTATTTTCTAATGAAATTATTGAAAAATGGGGCTAAAGTCAAGCTCTGTATACTCACATTGACTTCAAGGGCCAGTTGCATACCTGAAAACCCAATCTTGCTTTCTTTTTCTGGAATTCTGTGCATCATTCACCATTGTTAGCTAAATTTTGAAGCAAACAGGTGAGGACATTTTTAGCTCTCAGCTTTGATTCTCCACTGCAGTAAAACCCATCCTTTTCAGAGAATGAGGGATGATCTTCCAGGGAAAAAACCCCAGGCCTTAGGATGCATTTTATTCCTCATTTTCGGACTCCCAATTTAATAAAGATAGATATATCTAAGGTGTCTGGGTTCTGCCAAGAGGGAAGGTCTCCTGCAGCCCCTGTATATTCCAGAGATTTGTAGGGCTGCTCTGCTCCACAGACGGGTGAAGAGCACCTCATACTGCCTGTATTTACCTCTTAGAGGTGTTGGAAGCTGTAATTAATTACTGTTTGTAGAACCCATTGAGATTGTTAGAGAAAGGCACTAGAGAGCGAGTGGTGTTATAAATTATTACACTTGAAAACGTTCAAACTCTTCAGCCTTCCCCTGCTCGCCTTCACACAAACTTGAAGCATTTCCCTTTCTCCTCCTGGAATAAAATTTGCCCTCTTGACATGCACAAACCATTAGAGAGGCTGTGTTACAAGCACCTAACAGTATTTTCTCAAGTTTATTTTGACTTTGACTTTTAATCAACATGACGATGATTGAACAAGGCAGTCCAACATTTCACTAAAAAGGAATATTAAAAGTGCATTGATTGTGTCTGCAAAGATATGCAATTAAAAAGTATAAGTGCTGTTATTTAACACTTGACTTTACTTATTTTGAACTCTTGTGGCCCTGTTGTGTACATGGTTAAATGTGCAATGCTGTGTGTTTCAAGTAACTTGGCTGTAAGCAATTTTATATTTTAATGAAAATAATTACAGTTTGAGTAATATGAAGTGTATCTGAAGTATAACCCCTGATGCTACTTCCCCAGAATTAGCTGTGATATAAATTATCATGATTTATTACAGTGACTCTCTGCTTTATGTGTTTATAGGGGATCCTGGCTAGCAATGATGATTCTTAACTAACTAAGAATTGCATTTCAAAAGCAATTTTTTCTTGGATCTCATCTGTAATTCTTCCCCAAAAGTGATATGATTTAACTGTGCTGCAGTATGTGCTATTGCAAAGATGGCATTATTGTGCTGTCATTTTGACAGCTTACTTTAATTTACACCATTTAATGGGTGAATGCATTTTTTAAAAATCTGGTGTTATTCTTTCTTAATATACCATATGCCATCGATCCCACATGCACTTCTTTGCATAAGCACACCAAGTTACAGAGTGGTATAAAGCAACCTATGTGTCATGTACAACCTCTCCTTTGAGTGACACATCAGAAGCTCAGGTCCTCTCTGTTCTTCAAGGATTCTGTGGATCCTGTGACATTTCTGAGCCTCGAGCTGAAATATGTTACACGATACGTGATGTCCCCACTGGCATCTGTCCACCTCAGAGATGGGCACTTTTCAGATACATGGTACAAAAATAAATTTCTGAAAGTCATTTGGCTTGCTAAAAGCAGCAATATAGAAAGTGCAAAGATTGTTGTAATTGCATTACTGCAAAGGCCAGTATCTGCAGCAGCTGGTTTCAATTCCAACCACTATTTTAAACTATTTGGTCAAACAAAATCTCTTCCAGCTCCTGACACGTTTTGCCAGCTAATGGTAACTACTCATCAGCACGGGCAAAGGTTGGACAATCATTCCCTTTGTCTTCTTTTGGGGAGGGCAGCCTGATCATTCCTCTGTCTGGGGAATTTCAGGGTCACCTCCAAAGGAAGCAGAGGACACAGGGGTTTGATCCAGGCCTGTCCACACCTTTCCCATGAATGTACACCTCAGCTCAGCAAACATCAGCTCAGTAGAGCTTTCCCATCCAGATTCTTGTGCTTAGGCAATTTTCCTAAAGGATTCAGATGCTCAGTCTACCAAGGCCAGGCTGGAGCAGCCTGCTCTGGTGGAAGGTGTCCCTGCCCACACAGGGATTGGAACAAGATGAGCTTCAAGTTCCCTTCCAACTCAAACTACTCTATGGTTGTATGATTCTACCCGTGTTACAAACTGTTCAGAGGATGCCACTGAGAGCAATCCCTCCCCCTCAGGATGATCTGTCACCCTGGGTTCACATACTGTGTGAAATCATCTCCACAACTCCAGGTCACACCTGGCTTTTCTCTGCCTTGCTTGGTCCTGGCCACACAAAACCCTCTGCTGATGTGTTCAGCAAAGCCTGAGCTCCTGGCCCAGGAATAATCTCTGAAGGCTTCAGAAAAACTGCTGTGGGACGTTATCTCAGTAGAGGAAAATTTCATTTGGGAAGCAGCCCAATTTAAGAAAACAAATTCATGACAGCGTGGAAAGCAAGCTGATGATACTCCAAGAACTTAACTTTATTTGGTAGACTTTTGTCCACTTTCCAAGGGCACCTAAGAGTTAAATAATTTAAAATATAACAAAAACAACAAAAAAGAAGATATCCTAGTCATTCCATTTTCCTGTTACAAATATTATTTTTGGACAGAAAAGCTGCAAATAAAAGTGCAAGGCGAGCTAAAGATTTTAAGCAAGAGGTACCCAAGGTTGAAAAGGATTCTGTTGACGTGAACTGAAGAAATACAACATACCTTTATACTTACTTAGCTCTTTGATGTTATACATGATACCCAGTATGGCATTACAACCAACTGTACATGTCATAAAAATACAGAGATTCCATGTGGAGTGAACCTGCAGTGAATTAATGCCTCTGTCAAGGTGTATCCTGAAATGTATTATGCCATCCTTGCTTCAAATTCTAGTTTACATATTCCCTGCAACTCACATGACCAGGAATATTAAAACACCCCAGCAAAAACAGGAAACAGTTTATTTTAAATTCCATCCCAAAGTAGATTAACAGTAGATTTGGAATGAGAAATTACATAAAATATTTATAAAATTGTGAGCTTTATAATAAATTCTAGCTATTGTGAAAAAGTATGTAATTACCTTTTTTTTTTTCCCCATGTTAATTTAAGACAGTAGGGTTTGGGCCTGGAGCACAAGTCTGATGAGGCTGAGGGAGCTGGGGCTCTTTAGGCTGCAGAAAAGGAGGCTCAGGGGGACATTTATAACTCTACAATTCTGTGAAAGAAGGATTTGGTGAGGTGGGCTCAGTTTCCTCTCCAAGGTAGCAAGGGACGGGACAAAACAGCCTCAAATTGCACTAGGTGAGGTTTAGGTTAGGTATTAGGAACATGTTTTTCATGGGAGTGGTTGAAAAGTATTGGAACAGGTTTCCCAGGGAAGCTATGGAATCAACATCCTTGGAGTTTTCAGAAATAATGTGGATATTGAACTAGGGGGAAATGGTTTAGTGGAGCACATGGTGGTGGTGCTGGGTTGATGATTGGACTTAAGGGTCTTAAAGGTCTTTTCCAGTCTTAGTGATTCCACCATTTCACTTGTGTCTCACCTTAAAAAAGTGCTGGGAATTTTATATGCCCAGAAATGAGATATTTCTACATAACAGAGCAACAGATGTTGACAACTGACACACACTTCCTGCACCTACTGAAAATTACCAGCATCTTAAATTATCTCCAGGTGCTATGAAAAAGCTGCAGACCACTGATCAGCAAGTCAGAAAACTGACACAAATGTGATTTCTTGGGGTTTTTAAGCATTAGCTTGAGTGCCCACTTCAGTCAGAGAAATATCAGAGTGAAACAGTAAAGAAAAGGCAGCCAATGCTATGTGTTAGGAAGGGACTTTCATTTATAGCAGGCATTTTTACTCATGTATTTTTTTGCAGAAGACATCTCTGAGATAGGATTTGCACTGGACTTTGCTGCAAGAGTAGAGAATTTGCATATTTTAAATCTCTGGCAGAAATCCTGCAGTGTAGAAGCGGCAATGAACACCAACTCCCTCCCTCTCCAGTGCAAAAGGAGCAGATGAGAAATTTTACAAGTTGCACACACTGCCCCTTGACCTGTGTGATACTGGATAACCCTCTGCAGTGTCAAGCAATGGATCATCTTACCTGCTGCTGCAAAACAGACTTCCTTGCCATGTCTGAGACAGAATTCCTGTCCTGTTTCACCTATGGAAGGAAATCATAACAGAACAGAACCCACAAACAAACAAACCCTCCAAACAAAAAGACAGCTAAACAAATAAAACCAAAAACAGAACAAAGAGAAACTTTACAGAAAATTGAACTCAACCCCAAAAATATTTCCTAAACCAGCCTTGACAAAGTACATTTCTTGTTATATCCACCCCTCTTTCAGGGTGGAAATGGAGCTCTGGAAAAATGCAGCAGAGCTGAGAGGCCCTGATGGAAAGGAGAGTTTCTGGACACAGAGAAAAGCATTGTAGCAGATTGGTGCTGTATCATATTTGTTTCTGATGGATTTAGTTGGTCAGCCCTCTTCCTCCTTCCATGCAACACATGTACACTGATCTATAGCACACACATATGGTCACCAGCATAGAGGCAGCAAATGCCAGATCAGATAGAGAAAGAATAAATTTAAGAGATTATAAATGTCTTTTCATAATAGTATATATTCAATACTGTCACTAAAGTAAGAGTGTCCAAAGACAATATGAACACTTTTCTTCTCTTACATAATTATTTCAATTCAACTTAGTAATGGCTTTGCTACACTGTTAAAAGGTGATTAAAAAGGCAAAACAATTTTCATTTTGAATCTCTAAGGGAAATCATTGCCCTAGTGAATATTGGTCAAAAAGATTCTTTCCTGCCATGAGGTCATGAAAAGGTGAAACCTTTTCAGGGGAAGGAGGACAGGGATGTTGTTGGTGCAACACATCCTGGCTGTCACATGGAGAGGGAGATGGAGGCCTTGTGAAATCAGTTCTGTGTCACCTCTACAGCTGTGTCCAGCCCCCTCTTTGTGGTTTCAAACACAAGTCCAGCTTTATGTATCTGCAAAAACTCTCTCTCAGAAGCATTTTCTTCAAAGAGATGTTGAGATTTGTTTTATCAGATAGTGCTGCAACCCTAACGTGACACGTGAAGAAAGAGGAAACTTCCTAAAAACATTCCAAACTCCTCTTTGTGCCACCCACACGTGCAGTCATTACTGAAGGACAGGGCTGCTTCTGGCTCTCACAGGGCTGGAGCCTGGGCAGGGATCACCCAAGGCAGAGCAGGATTTCCCCCAGGCTTCCCTTCCCTCCCCAGCCCTCCCACAGCTCTTTGGGTGCTCATCACAATAAAAACGTGGCCACGAGATTTAAAATCAAAGGCACTGAGTTACAAACCCTGCTGAAAATCTGGCACTTTGCTGAAGTGTCGAAAGACTTCTGGTCAAAATATGGCCATAATCACTAAAATGTACCATTGCTTTTCATAATCAGCAGTATTTACTCACATAAATAGTTTTATTGACTCTGATTACAGGAAATGCTAGTTTTGTGTGACACTGGGAAGGACTTCCAAGACCTAGGAGACAACCATGACATAAATATTGCAAAGACAGAGCTATCTAAGAGTGTATTGCTACAGTTTCTGTGCATTCAAACCATAGTCAGTGTTAGTTCTGCAAATAATTCTGCATCACCTCATCAGTGTGTGGGAGCAAGGGGTAGACTTGTATCCCTTGGAAAATATGCAGAAGCAAAGAGATGGTAGAGAGAAAGATAGAGATTTTATTTTAAATTATCTTTAAGGTCCTTTCCAACTCAAAACTTTCTCTGATAGGAACATATTTGTGAAGCACAAAACAGTGACACGGTGCCTGAGAAAGGATAAACAAATTATTGCTCTATGAGTTTTGCTTTTGTTCAGCCTCAAAAAAAGAGTCACACAGTTGAGATACTCGACATTTGAGTTTTAAAAGGAGTGCCCTGGGATGATGGTCCCTCATTAAGGGATCAGCTCTATAATTAATCAGCAAATGGGCCAGGGTGCACCATCAGCTGATGGCAGATATATTTCAAGTCAAACCTCTGCTCCAGCATATTTGTAAAGCTTTTTCAAACAGGGTCCTGGGTCAGACCAGACACAGCAGTCTTACAATATTTTCTTAAAGTATTGCCCAGCCTTGGAAATACAGCTGAGCGTCTTGGATTCTTCTCATAAAGTGAAAAGGGCCATGTGTCTTGTAAAGACAAGCCCCAAGGGAACTGAGGTAAAGTATTTTTGTAGCCTTAACACAAATTTTCCTTGTGTTTATGACTTCATTATTTTAGTGGGTGTGTTATTTCAGTGGGTTTTTCAGCTACTTATTTTCTATCTTCTTTATGGCTCTCCTTTTTTTTTTTTCTGTCTACTTTAAATAAGGAAAATGGACTCAACAGACGATGCAGAGGTCTTTATAGCAGAACTACTGGTTTTCATTCCTGTTTCCTGAACCTCAAAGAATCATGTGCTTAAGATGCTCAAGGAATATTTTTGTAACATAATATTAAAGTTACTGTTGGTGTCTGGTCAGTGTAAAAGCTCCCCATATGAGCAGAGGTGAAAATTTTAGGCATCTATCTTCTGTTAAGTGTAGTGAAAGAGTTAAGGCAAAATGAATTAAGGGAACACAACCGACAAGAGAAAAATTGTTTCTGATTAGCAGGAAAACCCAGGATTAGGATGTGGTTACTCTGTAATTGCAAAATCTGATCTTCAGTAATATCTGGCAGGGTTTTAGAGAAAAAAGCAGTGAAAGTACTGAAAACTAATGCTGAGCTCATTTAAGGTGAATTAATCCAAAATACTGGTCTCCATACCTATGGAGTTGACCCCTACATTGGGAGAGCCCTACCTCTGCAAAAAGCTGCTGGAATTGGTAGGACAGATGTGGTGTAGCACATCTGTCTGGCCTGGGCAGAGTGGTTTTCACAAAATTGCCCTTTTTTCCAGGTGCAGCTTCAGCCAAAATGCACAGAGACAGCAGCTATTGATCGAGCAGAGCTGAACCAATGACCCATCCAAATTGTTGGGTTATTAATTATCACTTCTACTTTACCTAATGTCAACTCACTTGCCATATCTGCTTTACTGGTAGCTTGTTTGCCTAATTAACAGTAATTTGCATTTTAACTGAGCCTGTAAGTTCCCTGTAAAGTCTGTGCTTGGGGACTCCAGTGATCACCAAGTTGCTGGTCAAAGTTTTGATAAGAAGTAATGCTTGAGTAAATCCTACAAGCCATCACCCTAAGGCAAAGTAATCTCATGGCAGGGATGGCTGAGTAAAATAATAGGAAGCATGGAGCTTTTCTCAAACCTAGAGCCAAATCTTTTACATGACATGAAGCTCTCATTTTTCCTCTTTTTTTTTTTTTTTTTTTAATTTTTTTTTTTTTTTATTTTTTTTTTTTTATTTGTTATAGACTTTTGATCTGTGCCAGGAAAAAAAAAAATCAAGACAAAAGTCTGTTCTTGGATTTATGACATGAGAAAATCCAGAAAGGAAAGAAGACCTCACGAGAAAGCCTCTTTTTACTATGATTACATGACTTTCAAAGTGAATGCAGTGGCAACAAAAGGTACAAAAGCTAAAAAAACCTAAAAACATGAGGAGTCTCTTTCCCTACTAAGTCAAAAGAGGTGGTACCATGCATTAGAACCTGGCAGAGTCCTGACATTCCAGTCCATGATATGCAGTTTGCATCTTCAGCAGTAACCTGTGAACATTGAATTGTCAAGTGCTCAGCTCTTCCAGCTGGAGGTATCTCAAACATTCTCTTAATTTCATTCAAAAATAATAAAATTGTGGCAGAGAGGTAAAAGTACCTACTACAGGCATAGGAAATGTTCAAGGCAACAGGCAGAAGTGAGTTCAAAGGAGAGCAGATAAATAAGTTGCTGTCGTTTATGTTTTCCTGTTTAAAAAAGAAAAAAAAAAGAAAAGAAAAATGCAAGAAAAAGAAGAATATAATAGATTTAATATGTAAAAGAGTTTGGTAATAAATACAAATACAGGACTGACTCAACTGAACACTGATTAGAGTGAGGAATACTGCCTTATGGATTATCTTAAGGGGAAACAAGCGTCCTTTCTTCCCCAGTCAAAAAAATACACCATAATTGAATTTCACACAGATAGGATTGGACTTAACATCAACCAAATAAAGGTGCACAAAGCAGGTCATAAAAGTTAAATAAGAATGTAAAGTCTATTACTCACCTCTCCTCTGTAGCTTGATTTTTCCTTTTGTTTCCTTCTGGTTTTGGAGTTTCAGAGAACATTTGAATTTAAAATTCTCCACTTATGCACTTATCCATTGCACTCGATCTATGCCACATTTCTGCTGAAGGTCCTCAGCCTTCATTAAATACCCCAATTCTGCTTGCAGGCCCTTTTGATTAAGCAGTCCTTGTTGAGTGAGATCCAACCAGTGGAAAAAAAGAAGGACATGTAAAGACATTGGTGACTAGCAAAATCAAAACAGCAGCCAAAGGTGCCTAATTCACAAATGCTGTGGTTAGAAAATTTGAGTCCCAAGGAAGCCAGCCTTGGATTTGGGCAGGAGAACTCAACACTGGCTATAAATTATTTTTACTGCTGGTCAGGAGCTGGCCATTGAACTGGACAGACTTTCTTACCCCTTCCTTTACCAAGAGATTTTCTGAGCCTCTTTTCATACGTGGTGTATTGCTCAGGGACCTGCTGCAACAGGGTGGGACAGCAGCTCCATAAAAGTGGATACTGGTGGCCTATTCACACACATTCATCTAATTTTCCTAGAAAAGCATCAATGAGGAAAGCTGCTGCTCACTGCCCTCTAACAATCTACCCAAGGGTTAAAATATTGATCCTTACCTACAATATAATGTAGCTTGACATGTTTCATCAAGCATGTCGTTCTCACTCCTGTTCCAGAGCACTTCTCTGAAAAGTAAAAACAGTAAAAAAAAAAAAAAAAATCCCTGAGATTGCTACTAACATGTAAAATATATTTAAATAAACCAAAATAGCAGAGAGAAAAAACTTCGTTGTAGCACAATAGATAATTTAACACCAAACTTTAAACAAATAGTGCCATTTGCTTTTTCAGCAGCAAAAAGAGCTTATTATTTCACTATTTCATCTCACCTTGTGTCATTAAAATATAGGACACAAGTAGTAAAACACAAAGTAAATATGCACATATCTTTACACCATGTAGGGCAGCTATAAATCTTACTCTTTGATAACAGCTGTACTATAGCAATCATTTGAGTAGTGCAGCTGCCACAACAATATCAAATTTTATAGTTAAAAAGCAGTCAAAACTTTAATGGTACAGTGGAGGTAGATATATATTGTGCTATAAATAAACATTATCTAATGAAGAAATGAAACATGTTTATTTTTCCTTGACATATCGTTCAAAATCATATATCTTTGCTGCTGCAAGCTGCTATAATAGCAGCCATTATACTTCAGCATGTATAACAACAAGGTCTGTAGTTGGGCTAATTACGCTGGATTTAAATGAGGGATGGGGGAACTTCAGACAGCGTGGCCTTGCAAGCAAGGCTTTCATTTCAGCAGAGCAGTATCTTAAAATGTTATCAGAGCTAACATGTGCTGGCAGAGGTTCTGAAGCAGTTGGGAATGCAGTGAGAAACGAGTGGGTTTTCCCTCAGACGATGACTTCTGCTGTGTTGGTGTGACAGGGTGTAATCGATCTGGGGAGCAGGGGACCATGAGAACTGATGTGCTGGTTCAGTCACTGCCACATTACTCAAATATGAGAAACCTCTGAAAGGATTCCAGGAAGCACATGTCTAGCACAGGCAGGCTCATCTCCCTCCCGAGGTAATAATGTGCCTAAAATGTGGTTTCTGTGGATTTACTGAGGTTTCTGCTGTGCTGACATTCAGCCTAGGGATGCACTGATGGCACCTGTGGAGACATTCACCTGCACAAAGACCCAGAGAGGGCATGGGAATGATTGTAAACGTGCTAGGAACATCTAATATTGAAGAGTTTTGAGAACACAGCTCATCATGCTATGTAAGGGAAGGCCACAAAAACGTTCAGGTGTGTGTTTCTGAAGGAATTTTCTCTTGAGTCAAAAGTGGACTTCTGAAAGACATCTCCCAGTCCCTGCTGCCCATCCCACTGCAAAAAGGTATCTAAAAACCACTCACTTGGTGCCCTTGGAATGGCACTAAAATGCTGGTGCAAACCTAAAGCAGTCTGTCAGTGCCAGGTACTCAGTCCATGAGACCACACCAGTCTCAGTCCAAGGCTAGCCCCAAAAAATAAATATGGTTGATTTGAGGTGCTCAGCATGAGCTCCATCCCCACTATTCACTAGGATCATTAGGTTTGGGAAAGATCTCTAAGGTCACTGAGTCCAACCACGAACCCAGCCCTGCAGGCCACAAAGATGTAGCCTCAGACTACCAAATAGAAGAGCAAAGTAAACAACTACAGCATGCCACAAGATGAGAAAGAGAGCCGGAGGTGACAAAAAATAAGATATCCTGGGTTCCTGCAGCACCAGGAAAACCAGCAAGCAAAATTCATGAGCTCCATTCCCTTAAAAATCCTTCTTAGGAAGCTCTGATTCCCCTCTTCACATCATGAAATTCTCCCTGCCAGAAGGGAGATTACCATCTTGCCTGGAGTTTGCCTCCTGTTCAGTGTGGGTTCCTCTGAAGGTGACACATGGACACCCTGGTGGGAATTGCTGCAACCCGGGGGAGCAGATCCATTGGAGAGCAAATCCCTGACAAACAGCTTATTACAGCTAAACTTTGTGCGTGCCCACCATCAGAGATCCTCAGGGTGCTTTTGCTTGCCATCAGCAGAGCATTTATCCAAAAAACCCCATGAGATGCTATAAAATAAACCCAACAGCTGTTAGCAGAATTTGACAAATCCTAGATACCTTTTTGTCACATTGCAACCTATACAATTTGCTCCATGTTTACAAACAAATTGCTGCAGAAAAAATATTAAGTCCTGGCATTTAGAGAAGCTCTAGAAATTACTCACTCCCCTGGAATTCTGCATGACAAATTAAGACTACACTGCTACTCCTAATAAATGTAGCTAGAGCAAAGTTTCATAAACATTCTTGAGATTTCTTCTGTAACAGCTTTATTTTGGCTCCCCACTTTTCCTGCTTAAACAAATGGTAAGGTTGGCTGATATTGTCAAAATACAGCACTTCTCATGAACCAGGAGTCATTTATTAATGTAATTTATTGAGCCAGCGTTGTAAAACATAAAATCATATTTTTACTGTGGGACTCAGATACACTAAACAAACAAACAAAAAATAGCAAAAACCCTCCTCGTTACCCCAAGCTAAGAATATTTTCTTTTAAAAGTCAAATTATTGCAACTGTGGATCTGTAAGATTATGTGTTTCCAGAACTGGCCTTTCAGAGGCCAACAGGGTAAGTGTTAATGAACCGTGCAATGTTGGGTAAGAACAGAACAGATGTTTGCACAGCCATCAGGTAGACCTTTGTTTATATAAATGCACCACAGTAGATAATACCTAATACCTTTCTCATGGCTTAAAATAACCTTCCCACTAAAAATACAAACAGGCTTTTCCCCAGTTGTGAACATGCTTAAAATCTAATTAATACACAGCCGACTGCAGACCCACCAAACTGCTCAGGCAGGGTTGGACCTGTCACCCAGCATCACCTCTTTCATGACACAGTCTTAATCTCCTCCTTTGTCCTTATATTACAGTTTTTGCTCTAAAGGTTTCTGCACTAAAAAAGTGAGGAGGTGAAGCCATAGTTCAATTCAATTTATTTTTATATTGCCTCTCATACAAAGTCTTTCAAAACTCTTTATAGTGAGAGATAAAATAATCATATAACGCTGGCTGGAATTCAGTGCTGTGACTTTTAGACTCAGGATAAAAGCTACATAACAGGAAAGTAAAATTAAGAAAATTTAGAATCAGAGAGAGGATTAATAAATACATATTGTTCCTGCACTGTGGGAGAAGAGGGAAGCACATCCCTGTTCTGGTGAATTTGTTTCTTTAGTTTGGAGGGTCCCAGCATAGAGGATCTGTTGGAGAGGGTGAGAAGGGCATCACTTAAAGGAGGCTCTTCCAGCTGTGTTGGGCACAGAAACATCAGACAGATGTTTTCCTTCATATGGAAAACCCAGTCTCCATTCAGAAAGCAAGAAAACTTCAGCCTATTCTGAGAAAGGAATGGAAAAATGCACCAAGCCACCCACACTCATCATCTGACAAACATAATGCAGGAGTAGCCCCACAACCAGGGAGGGAAAGTTTTTTGCAAAAGACGACCAAAAAAAGTTAAAAAAAACTTATGGCAACACCGTTATTATAATAAATTTAAACTATTTATACACATTCAGTGTTCAAAAACATTACCCCATAATAAGTAACACAATTATTCATAAGGATAACCCTGGAACAAGGTACATACCATACCCTGGCAGAACAAGACAATCAGGAGTCATTGTGTGGACTTTATTTACCCAGCTATACCCATCAGATCTAGGAAATAAGCACCAAAAAACTGCCTCTTGGGCTTCCAAAATAACTCTACCCCATATCTAAACAAAACCTGAATATTAGCATGCTCACCCAGTTTATCCCAGTATAACCTCAAGAAGCACAGGAGAAAAATGCTCCTCAAAACTCACTGATAATTAAAGAAAGTGTGTAATAAATTCTGTGATACAGTCCTATATTGTCATTGTAAAAGTTTACTACATCTTCGAGGTCCATCGATTCAGAAGCCCACACATAAAGAAGCCTGGTGAAAGAGCATCTAAGAAAATATTTGGGCAAGAGCTAATATTTCTTCCCACCTGTCTTCATGCCCACACCACTCAACACAAGCCACATCTTTATAACACACAGTAAGAAAACACAATATATAGTAACTCATTTTCTGACCTTTTAATATTTCTGCCATTGATTGTCAGAAGTGAGGATGGCTCTCTATCCTAAGGTGATGGATTATTTAATTAACTATTGACCTTTTCAGTATCAGATGTTGACAATGAATGCGCTCCTGTGTAATCTGCCTCCTCTGGATGCTGTTCAGCTCTCCAATGCACGTGGATTTGTCTCACATTTTGGTTTTAAGTGTAACATTTCCATTATTTTAATCTAGAAACAAGTCAAAGTCTTGTATTTAATGATGAATACTTTTCTGATCTACTGCTTTGAGTTTTCTTTTGAACCATACTTCCAGCAGAATTTATGTGAATATTAACAGAATTGCGTCTTTCATAGATAAAATCATTTTTCACTTCCTACCTATGACTTAGGTTCCTGGCATGCTTTCAGGACAACTTCTGCACCAGGAGGCAAAGAAGCCAACCCAGAAAGGAGAAATTGTTCATCATCTGTGCACACGGGTCAAGAGATGTCCCGGACTGAAGATTGTAGCAGTCATTTGATATTACACTTTGCCTTTGGGCCCAGCAAAGACTCCAGCCAGAAACACGATGACATTTACACCAAGCACCTTCAAAAAGAAAGCATTTCCCTACTTTCCCACAAGACATGCAACGTCAAGCTTTGTTTACACACAGGCAAATTGACTTAAGGCTTTTTCTTCCCCAAAATAAAGAGAAAGGATCCAGATCCTCATCCTGGAAACCTGGGATCCCAGTGCTCTGTTCTCAGCAATTACATATTCAGCTACAATCTTTTTATAAGCAAACAAGGTATTTTCCTCCACGAGCTTGTTGTTGGAACCAAACACTGAGCAAATGATCCGTGCCTCCAGGTTGTCAGAGAGATTTACATGTGACTACACAGCAGTTTGGGTATTCCACTGTGATTTCTCTCCAGGACTGAGAGAGCTCATTAATCTATCATATTCCTGGTAGAAACCATCCAGCATTTCTAGAGGAAAAAAGTTCCTAGCCTGGCACACCTATGTAATACTCCCTTCTGCTTTTATCTGTTCACTTAAAAATACATACTTGTCAAACCAGGCACCAGAGAGAAGTTTTGGGGAATTTTTGGGGTTTTTTTGTTTGTTTTTTTTTTGCTAAACATGCAATAATATTTTTTTCAAGGTGTTCCATCTCCTTAATTATTTTGGTAACTATATAACCACAAAACCACTTCATAGGAATGATTCCACAATGCATCCCTGCACCAGCAAATAACAATTAACAAGTTTCTAGATTTGTTGTCTGTTTACAACGAATCGCATTCACGTTATTTTATTTATTTTTTAATCATATTTTTGTCTGTGGAATCAGCAGCACACACGGCAGTAAATGTTCCCGTGGCTGATGGATTTGATAAGTGGTTTTAATCAGGAGCTTTCCTTTTGCATCAATCAGCCTTCCCCGCAACCCAGGAGAAACCCCTACATATGCCATGGATACGCCCAGATAGCAGAGCTATAGGTCTGATTTTTTTTTTTTTTTTTTTTGTGCTGTTAATACAATATTATGATAGATATCTATTAGTGGGGAGAGCAGAGCAGCAGACAGACTCCAGCTCCTCTGACAGCGGCTGCTCTTTCTTTGTCAGTGTCAATCCGCGCCGGAATCGCGGGGAATGAGCGAATGTGACAGGAGAGGACCGCTCCAATTATGGATGAAGGGATACTATCTACTCCCACTGGCTGATGTGATTTATTCGACGGTCCTTCTGCATTTATAGAGCAGCAGATTGTAGCTGCTTATGAAGTGACAAATAGTGCTCAATGACATTGACTGACTTGTCTGATCAATTTAGCTCGTCTGAAAAGTAGCCGTGAATCGCTGTCCTTGTTGAATGACGGCACCAGCGGTCCCGGCTCAACTCCACCAACGTGAAATCTCAAATGCCATTAGAAAAACGGTTAAAGAGGGCTCCTTTTAATCAAATAGCACGACAGTTCCACACAAAGATTGAGAAATGGAAACCTTTCCCACAGCTTTGCTTTGAAACACACCTCACTTAAAGAATGTTTTGCCTTCGAGACGGTGTCAGGAGAACATTTTTATTATTTTATAAGTTCCTGAATATTTGATACTTTTTGGTGGAGGAGTAATGTATCTGACAGAGAGGAAACAAGTGAAGTTTTCTTGCAAGAACAAACAAAGCAACTTTTCATGTATTCTAGAAAAGTTGCCAACTCAATTTTATTGAGCCTTAAGTCGTCAGACTAATTTTAAAATTCAGAGCTCCTGGAATCTGGTGATGATGTAATCCAACTTTTATATTAAAATCAAGAAGAGAAAAAGAAATTCTTGGTCTTGTGGCCAGAGAGCAACTTAAAAATGTGACTTTTGTCAGCGCAGTACAACCAAAATCCAAAATAAAATTGGAAGCCAACTTAAAAATGCTGAAGGGTGTTTCTGCATTCTGAGAAGTAACCTTAGGACTGCTGGAGCCTGGCAGGACTTTTTCACACTTGGGTTTGACAGCACAGGAATTTCTTAGAAGTCTGTCTCATTTTGATAGAGCTGTTGCTTTAATACCTTAATATTGAAAACTGTCAAACTTTCAGTGGCTGGAAGCCCTCCTGGCAGAGAGAGTTGTTAAATGGGAAGAGGTGGCAGAGCCAGGCTCTTGGGTGCCATAGAATTCCCACCGCTTTCCTGAGCCTCGGCACAGCCCTTCTAGTAAAGCTGGAATTACATGATAAGGTGTCACTTGGCATAAGCAAAGGCCTCAAAATAATTCCTTTAAACAAACCCTGAATTAAAAACCGTTGAGAAACTTTGAACAATTGTATTTTATCTAGCATTAGATTAGTATTTTTATAAAGTCATAATGTCACGTCACACCTTATAAATTACACTTATGATATTTCTTATATGAAGCAGGCACAGAAGTTGCCTGCGAATGGTAATTCCGTGTATAAATATATACAAACTTGTGAGGGAGTCTACATACACATATCAATATATATATGGTCATAGATGAATAAATCAACGTCTGCATGTGGGGGGTGCCTGTGCACCATTCATTATATATTACAATATTAAACTGTTATCCATGCACAAGTATATTTATGTATATATTTCAATTTATTAGAGCTAGGCAGGCCTTTACAGACTTAATAAAGAGCACCAGCATTATAAGCCAAGAACCATTTTTCCCTTTCCCTGTATTATTCAAATTTATTAAACAATATTTCACATTTGTTTGACACAATGTCAAACTCGGGACTCCTAAAGAACTGCTGCAGCTTTGGAACTGTTATGCTTTCTTGGACTTTAATCATTTTTGGCAAGGCTCCATTTCCTGTCAGAAAGTGAAACAGCTTAGGAATGTCATTTTCACGAAAGAAAACAGAGAGAATCCGAGAGGAAGTTCTCCTCCACTCCAGAGCCCCTAAGATACTCAAACACACTCGCAGGAGGGCTGGAATACATCAAACATTAGCAGAGGGAAAAGGACACACTTTTCCCACATTAAAATACATGGATAAAGTTGAACTTTTGCTAAAAATAGTTCCCATGACTAATCCTATTAAGTTTTTAAAAAATTGGGCTGTATCTCCCTTGAAGTCAAATTGTTTTTTAACTTTAGAATGACATTAGAAAAAGACTCTAAAGTGCCTTTGCTTAAGTCAGAGTCCCTGGAAGATTATTTTTTCTTTTCTACTTTCTTTTTTTTTTTTTTTTTTTTTTTAAGTGAGATATGAAAAATGAGGACAGGAGCATGGATCACTCTTCTAAAAGGGCAATTTACCTATTGAAGAGGTGAGGAGGATCAGTCTCTCCCAGATCATCGCTTGTGATTTACTGTTTAAAAGAGGCTCCCTACAGAGGGAAGAGGTTCAAGGGAGCAGACACAGACTAACCCTTCCCTGAGCCAGCCCAGTGCCTGCAGGAGCTGAGCACAGCCAAAGAAACAGGGATGGAGGAAGCCCTGAGACAGTTTTGGGCAAGAATCACCATTTTTCTTTGATCAGAAGGCTGGTTATGTAAAAACCACCTTGACTGCTTGTTGTGATGGGGAAACAAGCAATGGCCAGATGGATTTTGAGAACACAACCCACACCCCAGGAAAAACACTGCACCAGGAAAGTTAGCAGTTCCCACTGCATCGTGGCCACGTTGGCAGTAAATAGAACTAAGGACTTCTGACAACCACCAGATCCCTGTACAATTTATGAATCCTATTTGGAGCTCATCTGGGTGCTTTTCTAACAGACCAAACACTTCCCAAGGTTTACGCCTTCCTTGTTTGTCCTAACATCCCAGACAAAATCCTAAGGTATGGTAAAACCACAGTTGATTCAGTGGGAAAGCAGAAGGAAGTTGGCTGCAGAGGAGGGTGAGAATCCATTCCTAAAGGAAAAGCCATTTGCAACAGGATGCTGAGATAAAAAGGATGTTTATCTCCTTTAAGGAATTTGACCTAAATCCAAACAACACTCATACACAACGAGGAGAGGCAGGTAGGTTTTTCTACCACATTTTCTCTAAAATTGGGTTAAACACCAAGTGGTGGGTTTTAAGGAGCCTTGCAAATGTCTTAGCCCTGATTGCTTTGGTTGCAATATGTGTTTAAAGCTGTGTGTTACAAACTCCAGTGGGGCACAGGCTGCCCTGGAGGCCAGATCAGTGAGGCCAAGCTGGGAGGACATCCCAGAACTGTGATCCACAGGATCAAGCACAGGAAGAGAGCACCCAGCTGGCAAAAGCTGAGCAGAGTGTGACATGTTCAAGGAAAAGACAAAATCCTAAAGGGAAAAAATATGACCTATACTTGGGCTTTGAAAAGCATGCATTCTTCTAGCTCAGTCACAAGAAAGATCAGGAATTGGTATTAATGAAATTAGAAGGATGTCGGAGAAGGAAAAATAAAATACAAATAAATTAATAACTCCCTTAGCAATAAATTTGCACTTTCTGCTGTTTGCTGGCTTTTTTTTTTTTTTTTTTCTATGGATAAACAAGGACAGAGCACAAGGGGATAAGGAATGGAGGGGTCACAGGAGTTGTCTGCTTCTATAAACCTTCACATCTCCCTGTTTGAATTCATTCTTCATCTACCTTTGGTTCAGCCCTGCACAAGGAGCAGACACAGCAACATAAACCCTACTCAGGTTTGTACAGGTAGAGGCACACAGGCATTCCCTTCAGGAAGGGAAAGAGCAGAACAGGTTGTGGTGGGAAAACCGCCCCCCCTTGCATGTGCTTTTTCTCTCCATCTCTCAGGCAGCTGGGCCAGGTACGATGGGGTGGTCCCAGCATGTCCCCCACACACCAGGGGACTGTAAAAACTCTCAGCATCAGCCTACATCTGCTTGCCTTGAAGTCGTCCCCCCCACCCACACTTCCATAGCAGCTGAGTGAGGTCAATCCCCAAACACTTGTGAACACGTCGCTCCTTCCCACCCCCCTGAAGCCCCTCTGGCAGCATTGTTTTCTTTTCTGCCCCCAGCTGAGCTTTCATGGTGCTCTCTGATGTTCCTGCAAGGCATAAATCATTCCTCCAGCCCAAACCTGTGCAATAGGTACCTTTCCAATCTTCCTATAGCACCACTGCCAGCCATCCTGACAGCATCTTTTTCCTCAGACCAACCTCGTTGCTGAATCCCTAATTCCAACCCAGCACATGGCATTTGTTTGTTGTCAAAAGTATAACTCGGTGCATGCACTTACAATAACATCTTGTAGCAAGTTAGTCACTGAGGAACATTCCCAGTCATTTCTTTTCCAGCACAGACTACAGGTTTCCATGGCTATATTCCACAGGAAAAAAAAAATTCCAATTTCATGTGTAGATGAAATACTTCAAAGTCTCATACACTCAAGCCATCACTAACACATGCAATAATATAAACTGGAATGAATTTCCAGGATGTAGTAGGCTGCAACTCAGCTTTCGGAGCGGCAGGGTGAAGTGCACTTTGACACCAGCTCTCCCTATTCCCCCTCCCCACACCAACTAAATGCTCCTTACCTCACCTTCTCCTCGTGGCTGGCCCAGTCTCACAGCAGCTGGCAATCACCAATGAACACCAGAGCCCATGAAAATGTCCAAGCCACAGCTCAGCCTGCACTTCCGACCCATCACCATAGTATCAGTTTATACTGCAAACCCATGAAGTCAACTCATTACATGTTCCTCCAAAAATCTCCCCATTCCTCAGCACTCAATCTTCATTCAAACTCATCTTTACCTTCATTTTATGCTGTATACTTTGCTGCCTGTTAAGGCAAATATAAAATCATTTAGGTTGGGAAAGCCCTCTAAGATCATCAAGTTGAACTCTTAGACTATCACTGCCAAGACCAACACTATCCCATGTCCACAGGCTCCACATCTACAAGTCTTAAATCCCTCCAGTAATGGGGACTAAAACAGAGTCCAAGAAGGGTTATGTGATAAGTCATTGTTAAAAGTTCTTTTGTATTGTTGGAAGAATCTTCCATTTGTACTAGGGGGAAGAATTCTGAAGAAAGAAATCTATATCTGAAGCTACACTCCTATTTTTCTATATAGTTAAATACATGTAAGGACTTACTGAACTTTCTGAATTTAATAAGAATGTAATAAAAAAATAAATTGTACTGTTAATTAGCTATTAAGCGACGATCACTATGCCTATTCTTCTTGATAAACTGTGTCACTTAAATCCCAGCCTTTTCCCACTCCCATTGCTATAGGTGCCTCTCAAACAGCAGCTCACACATTACACTTGGCTCTCCTCCCTTCTGCCCCAGCCTGGTATCATCCATTTATCTTCCCTTTTTATCAGCTTGCTGAGCCATTCAAAGATAGGCAGAACTTCTTGAGGCCTCCCCTCATCCAAATTTCCATTTATATCTAGATTTTTCCAAGCCCAACACAACCTAATGGGCAGGAGAAGGCCTGAGCTCAGATGGTTTAACAATGCCTTGAGGGGCTTATTCACCAAAGTTCGACGCTCTGACGAACAGCTTGCTGCAGCTCTAATGGTAAGGCATATAAAATGCATCATACATTAAATTTAATGTTGCCTCATTAGTCTTAATTAGATTCCTACATTACACCAGGATTATAGTTTCTTCGTGTTTATGTTTGCTCCTAAAATAAAGTCTACACTAGACAACAGTTTGGTGTACTTTCTAACCATTGAATAAATATGCCCTGAATGGATACCTTTGGATATCCTTAACCTTGAAGAAACTAGAAAGAAATCAGGTGGTGTTACAAATATCTTTCAGACATAGACTGCTTAGAGTCAGTTATAAAGGAATAAATTTAAAGGAAAAATTTAAAAAAAGTGTTCAAATATTAGAAATTACCTTCTATTTTAAAGGGTAAACAGTGAAGGGAAAGGAAGGGACTGTTTGCTTCAAAGAAGTGGTAGCTTTTCTATTTTTGTGGATGCTTTGATAGATTGCTCTCATACTAATTAATTTTGTCTTCTGGATTAGATTTTTTTCAGTTTATTTACTTTCAATTGTAAAATCTGTTTCCAAGTGATGCCACTAATTCATCTTTGGAACTTGGTTCCAAACACCAGCAGAGCTCATCCCATGATTAGTCAACATGACCTACACCAGGACCACACATGTCAGAGGTGAATAGTTTTTCGTTTTTTTTTTAAATGGAGCATCCCACTTTTCTTCCTGCAATTAATTTAACAAACAATTTTAAATTTCAAAATGTTTGGAAAAAATATGGTTTTTTTGGTAATATCAAACTGAAGTTTGATTGTTATAAGCATTGAAAAGGTGAAAGCTGGTTTATCAAATATTGCCATTCTTAATATTTTGGCTCAAGATCTTGCCATGAAATAGTTCAGTCTCTTGAAGCTCTTTCTTACCCAGCAGAGAGGGCAATTCATATAAGTCCATCTCTTTCTTTCTGACTGATTTGTCCAAGCCCCCACAGTAGTATAGAGCAAAGAGAAGTCAATTAGCATTATTACCAGTGAGTGTTCTGCTGATAGTTTTAAGATTATTTCCTTTCATGTCCCATACCATTAATTTGATAAAATTTAATAAAATTTCATTTGAATTTGCATGTGGCCTGGTTTACTTGTTAATTAGAATTTGAAGAATATTATTGAAATGACAGTACAAATCTGTATATTTCATTTGCTTAAGGCTTTAAAAGAAATTATTTTGTCCTGTTTGGATTTGCCATCTTCAGAAACCTTTGCACGAAAACTAGCATTTGAGGTTTCTTAATATTTCAGTTGGCCCTACCAGGTACACTAAAATAACATTATTTCCTCTGAGATAAAACAAGCTGACTTAGGCTTTGAAAAATCGTTTTCTTGGCTCAGGAAATGGGGAAAATGCTTAGGAAAATTTTCAAGAACTATCTGGCTTTAAAAGTAGATCAAAGTCTAAATATTTGTTTCACAGACAATACTGAAACAATTATTTAAATTACGAAGAGTGCACATGTACTGACTTTGTTCAAACTCGAATTCAAACTTTTCATCCATCTACACTACAGTAGCACATTTTCCTTAGGAATGGCATCTTGGGAAAGGCCTGTACAACATGAAAAGGAAAAGGTTTACATTTTCTAAAATCCCCTAATCCTGCCTTTTTGCAGTCTCTCCATAAATTGTTACCTTTTTCCTGAAGGGATAAAAAGCTCAGTGGTTTCTTCAGTTCCTGGGGCAAACTACAGCTATGGAACAGCTTAAATCCCAAACAAACCAACCAAAACCCCAGAAACACAGAAAACTACCATTCTTCATCACAAATTCAAAGAATAACAAAATCTATCAGTAAACATGGATGAGGACCATATCAATGGGCTACGGATGGATTCACAGGAGGAAGGAGGACTGGATGTAATACCGACATGTCTTTAGCAGCTAATATCATGTATAATTACAGCACAGTGCTGAGCACCTGAAAGAAATCTGAGAGAGAAGGGGTGAAAAAAGCAGTTATGGGATGATGATCCATTATTTAGAAACTGATGCCTTAGGAACATACACTCACTTTCATCTTAAAACCAGACAAAGCGTTTCAGAACGGGTAAGACTTAACAGAATTGTTTCTTTTGCCAAAAGGCCCAAGAAAAGTCAACTCTGTCTCTTGCGTGGGTTGGCTGCAAGGCAGGATGCAGCCAGGCAGGACACATTCACCTCCCTCCACTCTGGCTCATACAAGCTCCAGCAAAAAATAATAGATGTTGCAGGAAGGCTGTGACTTTCTGCCTTTTTATTGCCTTTCTGCTGTGGCCCGCTGGCAACAAGGACAGCCAGCCATGCTGGGCTTCACTGGGAAAGGCTCCCAGCATGGCTGGAACTGGATCCATGGAGAAGGGGAGCGTGTGAACCCCAGGCACCCCATGCTGCAGACCAGACCTCCAGATGTTGGAAGAGCCGCGTCTCCCGCTTGGCGAAGGATGGAGGAGGCGACGAGGGTGGTGATCCTGCCGTCGGGAACTGCTCTGCTCTGCAGAGCTGGCAGGAGATGAGAGGTACGTTGTGCTCTGCAAAGAGCTGCAGCAACTTCCTCCAGAGCAACAGGGAGCTGAGCAAAGGGCGGCTGTACTGTAAATCACAGCTCCAAGGCTTCCACAGGTGAGGCACAGCTGGGCAGGGCTCTGCACACCGGGATGGAGCAGCCCGGATCTGGTCCAGCCCATCGCTGTGCTCTGGATCCAGACCTTTTATTTTTCTGGCTCTGTGTGAGGGGGATCTATCACCTTCCTGCTGGATTTCTTTTGAGACATAAAGCAAGCTCTGGGACAACACCCAGAAGTGGATTAATTGTTTTATTCTGCCTTCCCAAACAAGGTTCGAGCGTTTCCGGGATCAGCCGCGCTCCTTGCACGCACATGAGCTGTTCTGGCAGGGGCGCCTCAGCCCAATTTAGTTTGAGTGACAAAAGTTAATTTTATTGATGCACAGCCTTCTGTGATGCTAGGTAGGAGGTCCGACGATGCAAATCAAAATGCTTCTCCCAAAATATCCCAGTGATTGATAATGAGGCAGTGATGCAGATTTTTGACACTTTTGATCCTACCACAAGCAAATGCTAAATTTAGACCCAAGAATTTAAAAAGCTAATGCCACGTTGCTTTAAAAGTGATCAGTGAAAGATATACATAGTTTAACAAAGTCCAATGTTATTCAATGAAGATTTATTTTTTTAATGCCAAAACAAAGCTGTAATAAGAAAGGTTTCAGAAATAAAGGGGGGAAAATTATCTTGAAACAAACATACGTATTGAAACCTGTCAAATATGCTATTCAAGTTTAATTTCACTTCTAGTGGAAAGGTTATATATTGTACTTTGATTTCACTACCATATATCTACATACATATGTGTGTCAACTCTTCTGTAAGGTATATAAGGGACATATCCAGAAGCATTTGAACAAGGAAGATGACTGACATTTACAAGAAAAGCCTTTATTATATGTCTATATTTTGTTTCATTAATCATGCATGTTCATTAACCAATCATGGTAATTTATTATGCACTGTTTCAAGACATGTTGCATTACAATGGTGTCATTGTCACTTTGATCATCTAAAGATCTCACAGGATGACATTTCCAACCAGAGGACCTGGCTCCTCTGTACTTGCTGCATGAATATGTACTAGAGACTCAGAAGTGTTAAAAAAAAAAAAAAAAAGGAAAAAATCAGCAACAAACCTGCAGTGCAACAGTGTTTGCAAGATACAGAAATTAATTATGTAGCTCAAAGATAACAACCCACAAATTAGGTAGAAATATTCAGGTGAAGTGATTTGCACATGATTTTAATAGTGGATAAGCACCAAAAGGAGATGGTATTAATTTTGTCATGTAATATTTGATCATTAAGTGTTTTGTTAGGTTGTATCATGCTCAATCTACACAACAATCTGAAAAACACACTCTTCACAAAACAACCTAAAAATGTTCTCAAAAGTCTGGGCTTTCATCACTACCAGCTCTTGCATTTCTATAGTGAAGAACTAAATATATGTTTACCAAAAGACAGTTAGAGGCACTACTACCATAATGCAGCACTTCCCTTCTCCTCAGTCTGAGGTCACTGAAAGAAATGTTGTGAACCTGAGCAATACACAGAGTCTGATTTTATGGAACCAAGGTTTACAACTTCTTCACTGCTCATTTCTGCCTTCTATTACACCTTTCATAAACCTTTGATTAATATCAAACAGTGAACAACTCTGACAAGCAGGATTACTAATCCAACATAACTGTTTATAGTGTGAATGAAAAAAGTGCTCCATTTCCAGCCACTGCACTTAATAATAAATTCCTGTTGTACTTAAATGTTGAAGGGATTACATAACTGTCAAAGTTCCTTTAAATGTTAAGGGTAGTAATCATATTAAAGACACACTATACAGAAGCGAAAGCAAATGTCAGTTTAGCTATTATTACCATATTTGCATGGAGTTTGGAAATATAGGGCCAGATTCCTAAACACGTCATGTTTGGGCTCGTTGTGGCTGAGCAAAGAGGAAAAGGAACTGCAAACCCACCCCGCCAGTCGTGCTGCAATCCTGTGCCATATAAGGGTCAGAAAAAGGAGCTTCACGTGCCCTAGCGCAGCCACGGGGCTGTTCTGGATTCCACCAGCTGAAACAGGACCACCAGGACAATTGTGCCACAGAGACGGAGGGGAATGCCACTCATTCCTCCTCCTTTGCTCCCTCTTCCGCTGCGCATACTTCACGCGAGGAAGCTGCTGGGTTGGCTCAATACCAGCCCAGGACAATTCTGAAGCACCCACTTAAGACATGCTTATGACAACTGCGACCCTCTTGGGTATCCCTAAGACAGCAAGAGCCAGGAATCTGGTGCAAACAAGATCAAATATGCAGATGGTCTCTGTGCAGTCTTTAGATACCGTTCCTCTGACCTCTGCTATTGGCTTAAACGCATTAAACACTCTGGAGTCAATTAGTAACAAGCAACACTATGAATTGTCCAGAGAAAATTAGCATAAATTAATTAAACTACTAAAAAATGAAATTTTTAAAAAAACCCAAGAGCATAGCAATAAACCCCCCAGTAAACAGTCCTCCAAACCCAGTGAAGACCTAGATCTCAGATTGCACTCTATATTTACCTCCTTCCCTGCATTTGGAATCGTTTGCGGGATTAAAACCTGAGCCTGGCGCCTCCCCACACTACGATTATTGGCAAAGAAACAAATCTTTGACTGTCTCCCAGTACTCTTTTAAAGGACTGGGGTTATTCACGCAGAGCCACACCCCGCATCCAGCAAGACAAGAGGAATGCTTGCCCGTGGAAGTTATGTGCACGCAATGAAACCTTTGTTCCCAAGTTAGAAATGGGACCCCATTATTAGCATTCCTGATATTCATAGCACTGCTGGCGTTCCACAGCACCCAGCAGGGCCCAGCCAGCAGCCCCAAGAAAAAAGAGTCTAACCTTGAGTTTTATGTCATCATGAAATCAGTTAATTTCAGAAGAACTCACCTGCAGTGTCCAGCTGCAGCATTTGCTTTGAGAGAGAGGATTTCAGCCATGGTCTCACCCAAAAGATGAATGCCAGGGATGCCAGTTGGTGCTGATGTCTTGGAAGAGCATCAGAGCTGAAATCCTTCCTCCAGTGCTCCCTGAGTAGTGTTCCTTGGAAGTGCCCCACTGGCACACTGCCTCACCAGCAAGCTTTGCCTTATAATAAATAGAATAATGAAAAGGCAAAGAGGAGCAATGTAATTTATTCACTTCACATCCAGGGATAGTTACAACATATTTGATACCTAAACATTAAGTATTGTCTGGTAACTTACCCAGTGGTGGGTGGAAAGCAGTCTCCCATGGCTCAAGAATCCCTGAGATGTTGAACATTTTCCTCTACAAAATCAAAAATTCGAAACATTTGCCAATAATACACGTGTAAGAATAGAGATGTCTCTGGATAGGGTCTACAGAAGGTCAAATTGCTTTGAAACATCGCCTCTTTTTTTAGGATACATATCACTATGGCAGTGATAAATATTTTGTGAAAAATCTAAATAAAGCAGGCTGGATGTTGCATACTTAGAACGGGTGTCACTAAAGTTGTTGGGTTTTTTTTTTATTCTCCCAAGTGAAATTTCTAGGAAGGATTTTGGCAACTTTGTTAGTGTGGAAATCACCATGGGAAGCGCATTGGCCCCAAGGCGTTTGACGACCTACGACGTGTTCCCTGTCACCACGTCTGGCCCCTCTTCATGTCAGCCTCTTTCTTTACAGGAATTTTGAGGTGGCAGAGGAATTGGTCATGCTCCTATTTCTCAGCATTCTTTTCTGGGAAAAACTATCAAAACAAGCTGCTTTTTACATTATTTTTTTTTTAGTTAGCGACTTTTTTTTAATCTCTGTTTTGGTGTTTGTCCACAAACGGAGAAGGAGACATTGTGACTCAGCAGATGGTCACCTTAGATGTTTTCCTTAGGGTTGGACAGGTTAAAAGAGGGAGTCCTACACTCCTTCACTGGATCCTGAGATCCCCCTGGCCCGTTGACATCTACCATCTAATGCCTGATGACAGGGCAATGGAGGCTGCATGTTTCAGCTGCATTTCTAACGCTATCAAAGCCCCTTTCCCTTGTAACTGAACTGTTCTAATTATGCACATTTCCCTTTGCTGTATTCCTCAAGGTCTTGTCTCACCAAATGATGTAACTCTTGATTACAGCTCTTGTATTCAGCTTGTACGACGAGGCTGAAATACTCCTGAACACCTTGATGACAAGTACATGGATTTGCCTGGCAAAACAATAACCACGCTAAAGCTCTTTTAACATCCTGGTTCCTTTGCTGAAAGCATCTGCCTATACTGTCAATTCATCCTGTGCCTCTTGGGTGCCTGACTTCAGCATAAGCATGCAAGTCCTATAAACGAATCCATGCCGCTGGGGGTAGCACTTACAGTAGAAGAGGATCGTCTCATGAGTGATAAGGGTGACAGAAGTGCAAAGCAGAGCTGAGTGGATCTGGCACTCACATTGTGAACAACACAGAATCCGTACGGGAAGATTTTCCCACAGAATGACATGCAATAATTTATTCTAAGCCCTTCCAACTTGTGTGTGGTGATGTTTTGTGTTTTTTTTATTTGGATTTTTTTTTTTCTTCCCCTCCTCTGTGAAGTTTCTATCTTCTGCAGCTCTTCTCTAAATAACTATTTAAGATGCCACTGCTAAAATGAAATACATAGTTTGAAGGAAAACGAACCCTTCTGACCAAGTAAATAATTGCTAGTCAACGCTATCCCTACATAACTACATTTTACAAAAGAATATCACTGAGAAACAAAGGATGAGGTTTTTTTGCTAAAACACAATGGTATAATGTAAAGGTTAAAAAGACCCCATTTTCAACCAGTGGTTATAAATACACAATTAAAATAAAAATATGTCTCACAAAGTTTTAAGCAGGAAATGCTGTTTTCTCAATGACAGCCCTGCACTGAGTATTTCAACTTCCTAAAGGTCATGGTGTGAAGGACTTCCAGATCCCCCAATGTTGTGCAGCACAGAGGAGCAGAAAAACTCTCATCCTGAGCCAGACGGGTTTCCCAACACATCCACTGTAATGTCTCCAGCACCAGCCACCACCAGATGTTCCAGCAGATGCCAGAGAGGATGAAATCAAGGTGGCTGTGGGGTACTCCTTGTCTTCTGGAGGAGATCAAACATGTTCTAACCACGTGTGACCTGGAACCAGATAGGTACAGGCACTGTGCCATCACTACTGAGAGCCGTAAATTGCAATGGGACATCCTCCCATGTTCTGCTGCCCTGACCAAAACTTCTGCTGGAACAAGCAGAATCCACTCGTCTCAGGGTTTGAAGCCATAGAGCAAAAGTCTGAAGACTTCCTGGACACCTACAGATATAATTTTGTCTTTCTCCCAACTTTTCTTATTTCCCCCTCCCTCATAAGTCCTCCCCCTGTTGCTGCTTAGCTGCATTGTTCAGCAATTTCGTAAAAACAACTAAAATCTAAAAAACCCCCCACATATTGCTACACTTACCTGATACAGAAAGCCCATGGATACAATTTACATATTTTACAAAGATCTGTACCAGCCTTTTGAAACTTCCATTCCATTAAAATGCAATCAAGAAAAGGCAACAAAAAACCTGTATCTTTCCCCAGGAAACTTTGCTAAGCCTCAAGCCTGTGTTCACATGTCCATGAGATGTGATCCTCTTGCAGCCTGTTCCCCAGATGCTCGTGGTTAGTGCAGAAGAGACAGGGAGTCCAATCCTGCTTTTCAAAACATTTTTGCTTCACTCTCAGGCACCTTCTGCCTTCAGCAGCCTGGGCAGAGACTGGCTGTTAAGCATGCTCCTTTAGACGAAAACTCCCCACCCCAAAAAAGCATTGAAAGGAGGTAAGCACTCAAAATTAGTCAGTTCATTTAGTCTTGAATTTCCTAGGCAGCAACCTCAAAATATAAGCACAGCCTTCAAAACACGAGCTTGGAATGTCGACTAAAGGTCACAATTTTATTATTTTTAAACCAGCTAAATGTCTTAAAATGTCCAAATGGAAAAGAAAGAGTAATGATGTTGCAGTTTGAACTATTTAACAAGTCTTAAATATGAAAATTCTGTAGAAGAAGGAAATCCATGTGGTGAATGACCAGCTCTCACCTTGGTATAGAGCAGTGGGAAAGGAGAAGAACTTTTAAGAAAAATACTATAATATCTGCAATAATTGGTGGATTTGAAAGGTGAGATTATGAGAGATAACAGTGCATCACAGATATCTGGTGCAGATTTAGCAGACAGAGTCTCCAGGTGGTAATTCTCACAGCACACAACTACAGCACCATAAAAATCACACACAAATATATATATATATATATATATATATATATATATATATATATATACATCAAACAGATTTTTGAAAATTATCATAATTAACAAATAGGAGGAAACACAACAAAACTGGTTTGAGAAAAACTTGTGAGGTACTGAGCAGGTCTGTTCCATCAGATATCTGTGGTGCTCCCAGGGCAGGAGCACGTGAAGCATTGCTCTGAGCATATGCAGATCTTTGTGAGACTGTCCTGACAGATTTCTGTAATACATACGTTATTTAAAACCACTTTCATTTAAAAGTTCAGTTTTTGTAAGCACATCAAAGCTTTGCAAATGTAGATTTATTTCTTTTAAAAGTGCATATTAATAATATTGATATAATTATCACTATTCATATTTGAAGACTCACAAATACAAATTTTTCAAATGATTACTTGAAATTCAAAATGGGGAGTAAAGA
Source organism: Sturnus vulgaris (assembly GCF_052056855.1). Lineage (NCBI taxonomy): Eukaryota > Metazoa > Chordata > Aves > Passeriformes > Sturnidae > Sturnus > Sturnus vulgaris. The sequence continues at coordinate 38,744,832 of NC_142249.1, read as the reverse complement.
GATCCATAATTTAGCGGGTAGAAGTGGGAGTCAAGTTTTCTGGAGCCTAATTTTCCCAGTGTTTAAATATTGCAGAGAATCAATGCAAAGCTCTGAAATGAACTTTGGAAAAATTGTTCATTCCCTTTACTACACTTATCCAATACATAAACTCAATAGGCTAAAATTCATCTACTTTACAAAGATTTGGTGCAGCTTAATAGAGTGCTTTGAGATCTTGTGATGAAAGAGTGAACCCAAGTACAAAGTAATATAATGAAGATAGCACCATTAATTAGAATTATTAAAATTCATACACTAAAATCTATAATCTAAGCAGAAGGGACCAAGTTATTCATGGGTGTTTAAAATAAAGAAGACCATTAAGAATACTAATTTTGACAATTGAACCCAGCATACCAAAACTGTCCCTTTTGTTCTGTTTAATCTTTGGGGAACAGATAAGTTCACACAGAAAGGAACAGTGAGCTGCTGTGTCTGTAGTTTTTGATTTGGTTTTTAAGATGGTCAGATAGTACTCAACAGCAAGTGCTAAAGAAAACTATTCTTTTCTGGAGCAACCAATGGTGCAATGGGGTAAAAGACAATTTTTTATTTAATTTAAAAGATGGAGAACAACACTCCAGCTGTCACAGGAGGTGGCTGAGCAAGGAGATGGTTGGATGGGGCTCTGAGCAATCTGGTTTAGTGGAAGATGGCCCTGCCTATGGCAGGGGTGAAATGAAATGATCTTTAACCCAAACCATTCTGTGAATATACAGATGCCAGTGAGGGCTGCAGTCCATGCACAACCCAGCTCTTTGTGCCTCAGTTTTCAGACTTCAACCCTTCCTGCTAATACCCTCAAGAGAAAAAAACCCAGAGAGACTCCACATGCAGTTTGCCTAAGCCACACCTTGGCAGGAGAGATGAAGAACTGCCATGACTGTGTCCCTCTGTGTCCCATCCTGCCATCTCCATCCAGCCAACCTTGCTTTAGCAGACAAACTTAGGCATGCAAACCTCTGCTTGGAGGCAGCAGGATTGTCCAGCAGCACTGGTGTCCAAAATAAGCTACAACAATGGCCACATCAGATCTGCTGCCAGCCTGGGGACTGTGACTAACTTGTGCATACATTTACATAAGTTATATAAAAATGAATGTATAAAGTTATATTTATCTGTACTTGTATCTTCTTTGATATGAGTGGATGTTGCTTGTCCACCCACAGTAAAAACTTACAATATTGTAGGCTTATAAATACAGAAAGCAGGAGAGCAAATTACAACAGATTTCTCCAAGGTTACACTTCAGATGTTCTTCAAGGGACTAGAGTTGTGGACAGCAGTGAGGGTTTGTAGCTCATCAAGAAACTGGCTACCAATGTGGCACCATTTCCAGTGCTCGTGTTCCCATGAATAATGGAATTGGTGTGAAAAATAACTTCACCTCTTCACTTTCTTTTCCCACTGCATCCAAGGTCCTTGCACCAATCCTATCAGTTAAAGTTCTCTGCCAGCACTCCCTCTTGCTGTATCCCACCCCAAAATGGACATAAAAGTGGGAAATCAGGATGTGAGCCAAATCCCACTGGAAGCTGGTAGGAATTTTCTTGTTGACTTCAAAGGGAGCTGGAGCAGGTCCTCACTGTATAGCAAGGAAGATGTTCATTGGGATTTATAAACACGATTTTTGTTCATCTTTTCACTGCTTAACTTCATAATCTCAGTTTCCTGGACTGATGCCATGGATTGCTGTTCTGTTGCTGATTTACAATAAACAGAAGAAAAACTCTGCAAACATATATTTTACTGCCAGTAACAAACACTTCAAATTCCTTCTGTATTTTCAATAAAAAAGAATTACTAAAAAGATCTAGAGAAAATACAGTATCTGGCTAAATCCCTAATTGAAGAAGAGTAGATTGTTATAGAGACACAAATTATATTTTTCATAATGAATTTCATCAGAATACAAATATAACCATATTGCTTTTTTGCCTTTCAACTAGGGAACATCCTATTTTAAACTTGGGAACAATTTAGCTTTCAGATTTCTCAAAGTATTTGCAAGGAGACTTGGAATTTCAAAGTAATTGCAAGGGTATGTGAAGCTCAAATCCAGCTTAATGACAAAGGGGAAGAGAAACCAAGAAATCTTAATTAGCCTAACCAGTGATAACTAGATTCAGTTTCTGGGTGAACAGTGTCAGATTAGTACAAGGAAACAAAACAGTCATTTAGGAAATATCAAAGTTCTGTGTGAAGGAGGAAAAGAAAAGGTCAGGAGAGCTCAAATTCAAGTTTCCAGTACCCCTCTGAAACATCAGTGCTCAAGTTGTCCGAGATAGCAAAATGACTGAACTTCCCTCATTGAGATCAGTTTGATTTATCTTTAAATTTTTACTTCAAAAGATGCATAGTGGATAAATCTAATATACTTAGTTTCAGGAAGAGGATTAGGAAGAAAAAGTCCCACTAAAAGTATGATTCATCCCTAACTATATTGTATATATGTCTCTATTTACAAACACAGTTATCCAGGGAACACGATCTCGTAGGTAACTGCCTCAGCAGATACAGATATATTTGTAGTTGTTGTTATTCCATGGCCATGCTCTGGTCTCTGTAAACACAGGATTAATGAGTTTTCTTGAAACTTTCATTGTGTATCCAATTGAACAAGAACATCTTCTTTGGATAACACAATATAAATTACCTAATTAAGACACATGATCTGTGTAATAAACCCACATATATAAAACATGTGCAGCAAAGAGTTTTTCAGTCCAAATGTGTCAATGGATTTTTTTTTTTCAATTCAAGAGGAAAAAAGTATGCCACATGTAGACTAACAGTCTCCCAAATTTCCTTTTTCTTTTTTCTTTCAATTATGAGTGCATTGTCGTTACACAAGTCTAAAACAGAGCTCCTCATGCTGGGAGATTTGTGATTGATTTTCAGATTTTAACCAAAAAATGCATGATATGTTCCACTTTAAGAGCTGATACATATCTATGATGTTTTAAATTTGTACAGCAGCTATAGATCATTCTATATCACCATTATAATTATTGCTGACTAAAAAATTGGCATGATATAGACTAAGTATAGAACATAAAATGCCAACAGCTTGAAGTTCCAAAGGAAGAATGTGATCCTTGAGTACATAAAATGGAGGATAATAGCAGCAGAGTGTTGCTGTCTCCTCAGTATACAGCACTTGGGAAAACTATTCAAAATCAAACAAAATCCCCACTAAACTAAACCCCAAAATACTCAGTTCTGCAAATAACACAATAAAGTGCCTGGCAAACTTGCTAGAATTAACTCAGGGGAGAATAAAAACCCTCAAAAAATAACAATTTTTAAGAGCTGTTGCAGATTTAAACTCCACCTGTTTCATTTATGAAAGGGAAGAATTTTGATAAAAATTAAATTTGTTCAGGCATAAAGAATAAGAATCAAATTCTGAAGGTCAGAGGGCTAAAGAAATTTAAATGAGAAATATTTTCTATACTGAAAAAGATTTACAATGGAACAACATATTAAAATTTATTTTTTCCCAAGGAAGACTATATCTCAAGCTGAGCCTTTAGGAATTATTTAAGCTGAAGCATAAATTGGAAATATCATGGTGATATTAGTGAACAAAGCACTATGGCCTATAGATCAAGGGGTCAGACTAGTCCCTTCTGACCTTTAAACATAAGTGCAACATTTTATTTAGGTCTTCTACTCTTTATATTCTCTTAATCCTGAGTATTCTCATCACGGTTAAACTGCATTGTGGAAGATCCCGAGCAAACAGACACATTTCATGAGCTGTCCCCAAGAGTTTATAGCCTTTAAGCTCAGTTTTGCAACTAGCAGTGAATGAAGTTCCACAACAACAGGATCATTTTCCCAAATTCAATGATAACACAATACTGACTTTTATTGTCATGGTATTTCTTTCATTTTGCCATCACAATATTTGGGAGTTCGACTGCATTCCTTGCTAAGTGGCCTATTCTGTTTTGCTCATACAAAACTCCAAATTGCCATTTAAAATTCCCAAGTTTATTAACTTTTACCTCCTGGTGCCAACTATTTGAGATGACAAGCCAGAAGGCAGGAAGGGCACTGTGATGGAACACGACATGTACATGTTCCTGGAAAATACACTGGAGACTGCTCTCTTTCATCTGACCTCTCCAACAAAGAAATGCTCACTGCATTGGCCAGAAAGATTATTTTCACATTTTAAGGCCTCAAAAGTTTCCAAATTACCCAGGGAACAATTTACTAATGCTCATTTTGGCATATCTGAGTTAATGAGGTGTCCCAACTTCAGTTATAGAATCATTGAATGGTTTGGGTAGGAAGGGGCCATTAAGGGTCATTTTGTTCCAACCCTCCTGCCATGAGCAGGGACACCTTCCACTATCCCAGGTTTCTCCAAGCTCCGTCCAGTTTGGCCTTGGACACTTCCAGGGATCCAGGGGCAGCCACAGCTTCTCTGGGCACCCTGTGCCAGGGCCTCCCCACCCTCACAGGAAAGAATTTCTTCCTAATCTCTAATCTAAACCTGCTTTCTGCCAGTGTGAAGCCATTCCCTGTGTCCTGTCCCTCCATCCCTTGTTCCCAGTCCCTCTCCAGCTCTCCTGGAGCCCCTTTAGGCACCAGAAGGGGCTCCGAGCTCTCCCTGGATCCTTCCCTTTTCAGGTGAACATTCCCAGCTCTCCCAGCCTGGGAGAAGCTCCGTGCCCTCCTCTGGACTCTCTGCAGCAGCTCCAGGTCCTCTCACACTGGGGACCCCACAGCTGGTTTCAGTCCCCATCTTTTGGGACAGCCACACTTGGAGGGTCTCTGCTGTCCCTTGGAGGTCTCGTGGTGATGAGAGTGCTTCTGGCTACTGGCCAGAAATTGCACACTCCGTGTTCAAGCAGCACAGTTCATGTCCCCAGGATTGCTGTGTTTCTGCTCACCACAATAGTTACTAAAAGCTCCAGACTGGTGGGATTCGGCTTACAATTTTTAGCACACTATTTTCACTGCATCCTACACCCAGCCACAGCTTATCTATCATTTGATTCTGACAGATACATATTTTATATTTTGACAAGCTGCCCACTTGACTGCTTTCCTGTGACATCATCTTATCTCTGAATGTACCAACCTGTTAATAACTTCATTTTCTGGTTGAATTTTTCCAAATTAAATTAAGCAGGCGAAACATGTTAAGCTCACCAAGTCCTCTTAACACTTCTGCTGAAGGGCATCCTCTGATAGCTTGATTTTGAAAAGGGCAGCATACAACCTGTTCAGACAGGGATCTGGTCCAAAATATCAGGTTTCTGGAAGGTAGATTTCTCCCTCAGCTAAGAAATGAAGAAAGGACAAAACACACAACTTAAAAACAAAAATTAAACTTCTACCATCAGATAACTGATATTCAAAAAATTGCATCATTATTTAATGGTACTTGAAGAAAGCTCTTATGAGATAAAAAGGAGCAATAAAATGTAACAAACTAATTTTCAAGTTTTCTGTGGTAGATAGAATGATGGAAGTTAAATATAGTTCAGCGGTAGCATGAAATAATTTTCTTTCTATCATGTGACAATAAAAATCAGCAGAAACTTTTCCTTCATGTTAATTAAAACAATTTTAGGGGAAAAAAAATCTTATTCCTGAATATACTATATAGTAGTAATTAAATATGGGCACTTTCATACTTATCTTTTTCCATAATTAGCTTTTCTGTGGAAGCAATACTGCACTGGACATGAAATCACAGGACAGTGACAAAATTTAATTGGATAACACGGACACAAAATCAGAAAACCAGGCTCTTTTCCCAGTTGCAGAGCTCAGAACATTCCTTCCCATTCTGTGCCTCAGCCTGCTGCCATTTAAATTGAAAATGCTGCACCAAGAGAAGGAAAATCAATATGAAAACATAGCACAAGCTATTTTTTTCCCAGCTGTGTTACAATGTGAAACGGAGAGCTCTTGGTTCCTGAAGGTTTTCAGTGCACTTGGGTTGTTTCAGAAATAAAGTTTGGCACTCACAGAGCCACGATCACAATTCCTGACCCACTTGGCTGCTGGTAGTAAAGGAGGAGTCCAAAGGAGCAGAGCCACCTGTGCCCAGAGGTGAATCAGCATCTCTGGCCACCATCCCATCCTGGGGACAGTCCCAGTGATGGACTCTGCACTCCAGACACATCCTGCCTTGGAGAAAAGGTTTTGGCTCATGCCCATACAGAGCCCCCAGCACCACGACAAGGAGAAAGCCCCAAAGCCCAACAGGCTCAGCATCAGAAAGATGCCTGAAATCTCCAATCCCTTCATTTTCACTGAGTACCTATAATCTGTTCTGCACTGAGAGGGAAGATGATGAATTGAGAAAAAAAACTGCTGATATTCCCCTAGATTTACACCTTGGAAAACGTGCTCAGAGATTTGAACTGCACAAAAAGCCCCCAAATAAATTCCCACCACAGTGGGTCTTCGTTAACATTTATAGATTGCGTTGCTTGATATACCTGAAAATTTCCACTTAGTGCCAAAATCCTCACTCCAGACAATCCAAGGAGAGTATATCTTTTATCTCTAACAGGGTGTCAGACTCCAACAGGGGGTTCTGAGAACACAGTGGTTCTCATTGGGTTGAATAGTAGCAGCCTTCAAAGATGCTGGGTGTGAGTAATGCCACTCAGCACTGGAGAAAGTGGCAAGAATGTGCCTGAACCTGCCAGAGATCCCCAAGCTCAGGCCTTCCCTACCCAGCTTCTCTCCACTAGGAACTTCTAAACCAACCTTATTTTTATTGGAAAACACATTAAGACACAAAACCCCAAAATATAATAAATATTTTTCCTTACTTATGTTAAAAAAAAATTCTTATGGTGCTCACACTGGCCTGATTCCATCCATCATGTTCCTTTAACGACACAAATTTAAATCATTGTGGGTTTTGCCTAGAAAGGAAGCTCAGACCTGAGGCAGAAAAAACCTGGAATCAGAGACCAGCTGCAGAAATGGCTTTTAAGCAGAGATCTACTACAGGGTAGCCACTTGCAGCATCTGAAATACATGTTATTGTATTGGGGAGTGGAAAAACCAATCCGTAACTCCAACTTGTTTAAAATAGATTTAATTAGAACTAATACAAATGCATCTTTCCTACATGGTTGATCTAATCAACAGTGGCAGGTTTAATTACAAGCCTATTTAAGGTGAACATATTGCATTACCGTGGAAAAGATGCATTATTTTACATTGTAGGTGTACCTCCTACTTCTCTATCTGTCACACAGGCAGTGCCTTTAATCGCTGTTAATGTAATGTCTTTTTTTCCAAGCTCCATTTTTTTTAAGTTTTTAAGCAGATTCCAATGGAATCCAAACTAAATCTAATAATTGCAATCTATTTTTTTTTTCCTTGCTATTTAGTTTTCACCACAAAGAAAATGACAGGTCTAATATGAGGCTCCTGAAATGTAGTTACATCTAAGCTTCAGCGCTCCAGAGCACATAAAATAAATATATGATCAATGAAATGAAACATGACAAAATGTTTCATATTGATGTTATTTTTCTTTTCAAAACGTCTTTTATGGTTAATGCCCTCAGTCACTTTTTCCATACATTTTCTTTTTTTGTAATATATAGCTTTCCTAGTTCTGATTTCAAGTTCAGGGTGCCTGGGGAGAATTGGAAGATTTCTTCAAACCAAGACTGTTCCTTCAGCCTTTCACATGAGAAAATTGTTAGGCGCATTAAAGTATTCCTGACTATGTTGCATTCCTTTGTTCAGAGTGAGTTTTGGGAACACATCCTTTTCTCATTATATTTCCATAAAATATATTTGATCTATTCTATTCTTAGAATACCTCTGATGTGGTCTGTGAATGGAGCACAGTATAAAAATATTTCTTTTTTTTTTTTTTTTATACGAGACAAAATGTTTCCATTTCTTAGACACATAAAAAGTCACTGTATAGCACTCCACGAAAGTAAAACTTTACAGAGAGTGTTGGTGCAACTCGGCACAGATCTCAACAGCAATCCATCCTCACAGCATCCAGTTGTAACTTGGAGCCTCATCAAATCCACAGTGACAGAGGGAGAAAGAGGGAGAGGAACAGAAAAAAAAAGAGAGAGAAAGAGAGGAGGAATGAGACCTGGATAATACTACTGGGAAGCGAGTTTATATTTAGAAGCACAGAAAGATGTTAACCATGTGCCTGCTAGAAAAAAATAAATCTACCCTAATAGTGGTTGACAATAAAACCACCTTTGGAAAAAGCCTTAAACTTTCAGAGCACAACCCAGGATATTCCCAAATGTAGGCAGATATTTGAAATGGTCCCACAGACAGGGCATTGCAGCAATTTAGGTGTTTTTTCTCCCTTCTCTTCCCTATCTGATTGTTTTCTCCTTTCCTTGAGAAACACGGAGTAGCAGCCGCTGAGCTTTTCTGCAGCTCGGGCTTGGCTTGGCTGTTTATTGCTACACCCATAAAATTATGGTTTTGATCAATCCCTTCCAGAACCCTTCTATTCCCTGAAGTTTCCTGCTGGCCCAAGAAGCGCTGCTCTGATCTGACACGTTGGGAACACGAGGACCAGGAGCAGGTCTGGATCCACCCTGCTCTGGTGGGGAGTGAGGAGCCCCTGATCCTCCCTGCAGGAATGGCATCTGATGGGAGCAGGGAGCCTGCAGCAGCCCAGCTGCGTTGGGTACTGACCACAAATGACTTAATCCCCAGCATAAACAAGGCCTAACGTTCAAACTCATCTGCTGATTCCCTCGCAGCTTCCTACTCACAGTTCACAGGAGATGACTTCTCCTGGTTCCCACGACTGGAGAGTCAGGATCAAAGGCTCGAAGGAAAAAGAATATAAGGCTTTTTCTGGGTTTATTTTTTTTCTTTTTTCTTTTTTTTTTTTTCTTTAAACTCAGGTTGAAAAAGTCTTTGCTTCAATCTGCTGAGGTGTTTAGAAAGAAATAACCATATAAAATTTTAAGCAGTAACAGGCTTGTGTAGGTACAGGCAGCAGTGACTGCATGGGTGCAGTTTGTGCCTCTCATTATCCTCAAAAATTAATGTATTTATTGTTTGTTGTTCAAGAGACAAACTGGCATTCTCTCCATTTTAGTAGCCATGGGAAGACTTCAAATGACTGAAAAAAAGTGAAGAAGGGGGGTTGATATGTTAATTTTTAAAATTCTCATCAGAACTGAAAAATATTAGAGAAAAATTGTGGGAAAAAAATGCGAAATCAGTGAACAACTTTTTTTTTTCCTTTTTTTTTTTTTTAATTACTGTATTCCACTTAAGAGGACTGAAATATAGTTTATCATCTCAAAATCAGACTGATGGTGTCTGCCTGAGAGCTTTCTGTGTATCAACAGCACAAAACATCTGCCTGGTCCTGCAGAAATGGCAGAGCCTGGAAATGTGGGAATTATTCATGTAGGTGTGTTGGCAGGCTTGTGTCATCTACCCCATAATGCACCTGGTTGCTATCACTTTTACTTTAAAGAGCACTAAAACTCAGCTAATAAAATTTAAAAAGAAAATCATATAAAGTGACATATAAGCAGGTTTCACATGTGAATAAAAAAGCTGTAGCGTGTTCTTCGACACGTGAAGTGTATATTTGCTTTTATCAGGCTTTTCCCAATTAAAATAATGGAAAACATTCACTACCTAAAAAAAAAAAAAAAAAAAAAGTTTAAACCCCTCAAACCAAACTCACCCACATTAATAAGTATTGCATGTGTAGCGGGATCATTCTGGCACAGGAAGATTTTGCTCCCCTCTATGAAATTTTCTTGGGTAACATTTGACATCACACTATTCACAGATTTCCTCACATAAAGGGACTTACAGGAAGGCAATTTTTTTTCAGCTAAGAACTCTCCAGCAGCTATTTTAAATGTCATGTGGCACTTCCCTCTCTTCAGCACCCTTGGCTCTGCTCTTGCCACCCCAAAAGCCTCAGCAATGCCCATCCCAGGAGGTGCCAGCATTGCAGGCAGATCCATGTCCCAGGAAGATGGCCTGTGTCATACTGGCAGGGGACACTATTTCTTATCACTGAGAGTGGCTCTGTGAGCACTGGTGATGCTGACAGGAGCCAAGAGTACCCCAGCACAAATCTGGGTGAACTACTCCAGGAGAGTGATGCAATGCAACCTGAATAATTTAGATTAATTAATTAAAGGCATGATAAGTTATCACATAAAGCTGTTCGTGTGAACTGCCCTTGTCACGGTGTAGCTGAAACTTCAGCACTGAGAATCACAGAATATCTTGAGTTGGAAGAACCCCACCAAAGTCCATTTTCTCCACTAAAGAGGATTATGAGCTCACTACGAGGAGCTGCAGAATCTGTGTGTGATGGACACCATCTCTGTTGTATCTTAATTAACAGCCATGCTCTCAGCCACCTTTGCTCACCATCAGCTCTTCCCAAAGTTCTCCATTCCCCAGGTGCCCCTTCACAATGTCTGGATGCAAAGCCAACACCTCCAGAGAGATCATCCCAATGCATTCTTTGGGGTGAGGTTTTCTCCACTCCAAAGAAAAAGCAACTCTCAACCCTTCATCCAAAATTAAAATAAAATAAAGAATTACATGCTCCACTTCCCCTAAAGTGCAGGGACTTTGGCATGGCTGGGATCAGGAAAGATTTAGCATCTCAGCTTCCCCCAGCACGGGCTGCACCTCCACTGATGTGCAAGGTACAGGCCAGTGACAGAGCGAGCACTTTGCTTATTGACATTTCTTCCTATCAGCTCAGTGGTCTACAGGATCAATCCCTTAATTTGCAACATCTTTTAAGCATGTCAGAGATCAGAAATGAGCCATATCTTGGTTCTTAATAAGTTTCTATATAAATCACTGCCTGATTAAAAACAAAACATAGTATCCTCCAGTAATGATCAAATTCTACAGTATAGCAATGTTAATGACCCTTTACTGTGGAACACTGGAATATTTTTATAATAAAGGTTATGACTTGCATTGTATTTATTGTAGGCAGGGGTTTTATATTCTAAAATAATCAATATTTTAATATGCAACACCTAAATATATGACCTTCCTATGCCTACATTTCAAAGGCAATGTGTGTGTTCCATTTAATTTCTCTTACCAAAAAAAAAGAAAAAAAAAGAAAGAAAGAAAGGTCTCTCTCCAGAAAGTTGTAAATATCCTAGAAAGCCTGTTAATCATGAAATCCTGCAAATTGAAATTTGTTTAGGGTGAGGGGAATCTGATTTTCAGTGAAGTGCCTTTGTTTCAGATGTACCATTCCCGTGTCAGCATGCCAGCATGTCATGCCTGGTTACATGTGTCTTGTTGGGTTAAAATGATGTTCCTGACATACCCAGGCTCGCTGCCCCATCTCCATTATGTGTCAGGCTGCCCATTTGAAGAGCATTAGATTTTAATTTCCTCACTCTTGGCGTTGCATGGGTTTGCCAAGCAGTGAGCACGACTGATGCCCGCTCCTGTCACTGGTCCCAGTAGAGATGGCCCAGCAAGGCTCCTGCACCCACCAGGACTCCAAACACACTTAAATCATCCATGGCAATAGTCCAAGCAGGGAGGAGAGGTTGTACAATAAACAGCTGTGTCAGCTGAACATGACAGTGTGCCTTGGTTGCTCCTTTCCCAGAGCCCTCCCTGAAAGCTCTGCTCCTCAAACCAGAAATAACCAAGGCTTATGGCCAACACCTGGACTGGATGGTGGGGAGATGGTGTGCAAAACTTCCTGGTTAACTAGAAAGTGTAGATTAAGCAAATGTGGGGTTTGGTCCCATGAAAGCAACCTAGGTATCATTGTTCTAAGGTTATTGTTCTACAACACAGTTCTCATACAATGCTCAGAAACTCAGACACTCGTCAGTCTTCACTACTACAATTTGCTTCTGTTAAATTCGTGTACATTCATCCAAATATTCTGCCTCTCTTCCTCTGAAATCCTGTTATAATCAGCCCAGTACACAGGGCTGACTTTGGGATAGCCAAGCATCATTAGTAAACAGATGCTTCCTTACAAGGGCATTTTGAATTTCTTTTCCTTCCTACTTACTAGTGTTGAAATGTCACAACTCTCACCAAAAGGCTGAAGACTTAAATGTGTATTTTGGGAAAATGGTAACTTTTTCCTCTTTATTCTGGACAGAAAATTGATAAAAACCGTAGCATCAAGTCTTTATGGGGATATCTTGATAATATGACAAGTGTCAAAAAAACATTTGTGCATTAGAGGTAGAGTTTTTTAGTTTCCCTTTAAACCAGGGTACAAGGGAGAGGCTTGTAGAAAAATGCTTTGTGATAGATGTGGCTACAACTTCCACAAACTTGCAACCCTTGTTTTACTCTTTATGTGCCCTCTCCATACATTTGGCAGCCAAAAATGGAAGTTTCCTTGAGTAAGGTGTTCTAGGGAACATCTCATATAAAGCTGCAGAGCCCTCAGCAGAAGCAGCAGTGATTTAACTTTCTCCACTCCTGCGCCAGAACTACCTCCCCTCTGGGAAAGGGACCCTAGACCTTGGAAATTTACATTATACGTTATTTATAGAAGCACAAAAGTAAAGTAAACATGTTCATTAAGTGAAGACTTTTGTACAGCTGACTTTGCAAATATGATCCATGTTTGGGTCTTGAGCTGACATACTTCAAACCTGACAGAAACCAATTTTATAAAAGCTAAAAGTAACAAAGCAATGAATAATTAAGCTATCAAGCATAGCTACATCACAAGTCAATGTTTCTCCAGCAGCAGCAGTTGATGCACACTGCATTATCTCATACTTGAAAAAGTAACAGATATTACTTGTTGCTGCAAAATTCTAACAGCGAGCCCTGACTTTTCAAGCTGACATAAGTAGTGACACATATATGACAGGTGATCATAAAGGTACTTCAGCAGTTAAAAAATGAACAAGTCTGAAAATGTCACCCAATGATAGGTGTCACACTGGGCTACACTTTATATTTGATAATTTAAATTCCAACTTTTTCTTATTACAAAGCTCCATATTTCTGCAAAGCAGTCCTCTACCCCCATTATCAACTGTGCTTCAAATACTGGGCAGTTTCTGACATGTTAAGACCCTGAGATAACTTGGGGCTTTTTGAACTGCAGCAGAAGTTTTCTGAGGAAAATCTGAAAGGCAAATTTGTTACTGTAAATCCAAAAATGTTTTTATTTTAATTGAAATTGACCCCTTTACATCTTGCAGCATTCCAAAAAAATAATAAACATCTGAGACTTGCTGCCTCTTTAGCTGGACAGGTTTCCCACAGCTGAATCCTTTGATGATACTCTTTGGGCTTTCTATTTTAGGAAGTCATCCCTTTCTGCTTCTCTCTGGAGGCAAACTCTTTGGCTGTCCTGCCAATCTTCCTCTTGACCTCTCTGTCCTGTGTACTTGGCCCTTCCATCTCTTTTCCAAAGTCTTCTCTGTCTCTCTCCTTCCACACTGCTAGACCCTCGCAATTTCCAGTTACTGTAATTGCCCTTGAATTGCTGGAAAACCTCTTCTTCTGCCCTGACTACCAAACTATTTAATCTCCTCCCCCTTTTTCTTCATTTTCCCTGGAATATTTCTGCAATTTTCAGAGCAAGTGTACTTCCAAGACCACCCCACATATTTGCACCAGTGCAACAGGCAATATTGATACAACTGGATGTATTAACTGCAGGAACCACACACAGCAGAAAAATCTGTTATTCTAACATTGAAGTTATACTTAAACACAGAATTTAATTGCACATCAAGGGGAAATTATTTTTCACGTGCTGTAATTTTAAGTCAATCTCTAATTTCCAAACCAAAATATTATGTTAAAGAACACAGAGATGTACTGGAGACCGCTTTTTTTGCTGTAGAGGTTTGCTTAGTAAACACTTCTCTACCATGAACACCATAAAAATGGATATATGGTTAAATCAATTGCTTTTGTGTGAGCTCCCTGTTACTTGTTGCAAAGGTTGTAAGAAAGCAAGCAAAATCCTCTCCTCAGCGCACACAGTGTGATTTTCTTCATGAAGACTACAGCTCTGACTAAATATTTTTTTAGCAGACCCCTCCAAACATTCTGTTAGACCAGGAAGAACTTTCCATGCTTAAGGATGAAGGGAGAGTGCTCGTTTTGGCCTTGGACAAAGACCTTATTTATAGACACACATTATTCTCTCCCAGCATTATATCTCTATCTGCTCCGGTCAGATTAATATTTAAACATGACAACATTGTCATTCAAATGCTTCAGGCTTGATTACCATAGTTCTCACAGTCGCAGTAGGAAGCCAGTGACTTTAAAAGAATTACAAATCTTTCGGAGCACAGCAAAACCAGAAGCAGAGGCGGCCTCCAAACCCATCATCCTCACACACAGGCCTCCTCCCATTAAATATCACGCTAGATACTTCATTTCATTTCGAGTTTTCAAAACTCTCAGAGGGACAGAGCAGCTCTGTGAGCTCCCTCACCCAGCCTGGGCACACTTGCACTTGAGAATTGCCTTCAAATAGGAGCACAACCAAGAATCAAACTCGTGGAGACAGATTAAGTGGCTCAGGCAACAAAGAAACTCACTCCTAAAAATACAGCAATGATTAGAATACCAGCATTTCTAAAAGCCACTAATAAATCTTGCTTTATTGACCTACAGCAAGCTCACAAAAATAACACCATAAAAGAGACAGCTCCACAAACGCCTCTTCATAGACCGGGGCAAAAAAGAATAAATGCTTTCTTTGCAAAATTTTGAAACAAATAAATTGATAAAAACAATTGCAAAGTTAGCAAAAAATACTTTAAAATATTCTGCTTGCCTGATGTACACTCTCCTTAATATCAGAATACCATGTTGGGCTTTGAACACTTCAGTTTACAAACTCTTCTCAACCTCAGATGTGTAAAGTCTTAAAAATTTCTGGTTTTGAGGGCCTTGAAGCTGTCCCTGTACAAGTTCTTACCTGGAAAAAGTACTGATCTTAACATTCATGTTCACATTTTATGCAGTGAAGTAGAACAGCTTTCAATTTAGGGACTAAAACACCCTCCAGCTGAAGAAAATTCTCACATTACAGTATGTTAAGAAGAATCTACTTCAATTGTGGTCAGTTGTCATGGAGAAAGGAGGGGGGAGAAAAAAGTATATTCCCATGTGAAAACCTTTCTCAGTTAGGAAAAGGAAAAAAAAATAAAGAAAAACACAAACAAAACCTCAACTCCCCTCCTTCCTGTGCTTGACGTTTTATGCAAAGTAGGTGAATCTGGAACGAGAGATCATTTAAAAAATACTCATTATGCTATTTATGTACAGAAATGTGGTTGTGTAAAAGTATAACAGGAATGCATTCACAATTGGTTTAAGTAATTTTCTCTTGGCAAACCACCATAAAAAACGGGCGTCATGGCGCCACCAGAATCCTAAATTGTGGTGGAGAATCATCAGTACACATGGCATTAATCTCTGTCTCCTTGCAGGAGACACCCTTGCCTGCATTGCTGGCCTGTCTCTTAAATCTAAAACGTTGTAACTTGAGTTTAAAATGACACTATAAATAAGATACACTCTCCCTCCCCGCAAAGGCAAAAAAAAAAATTACCCACTTTATTAAAAAGACACATATTTTACAGAGTTTGTTCCTGTTGGAGCTTTTCGTTGCCAAAGAACACCGAAAGCACAATACTAATGGGTTAATAATAGATCATGTAATCCTCAGCATTCACATTGGACACGATTCAGACTACTGAGAGACTTTTTAAATATATACAAATAATTAGTTAACCCATTGGTATTACATTCTTGCTACTTTGGATTGATCACAAGACTGTAGGGATCTCATTATACCATCCCAGTTTATTTTCCCCAGTGGCTGAGAACGCTTAGCTGTCTTTTAATATCTTACTATTAATCGCTTACTAAGTTTTCAAATCTTTTTCCCTCTTCCAAATTTAGGCAGAGTTTTGTTAATAGAGCAATTTAAAATATCACCATTCTCCCTGCAAATTTCTCCGTGGCATGTAAACATTGTTAAAATGTTCTACCAGATGAAATTCATGTCTTTTAAAGGAAACTGTGTCTCTATTTTGGTGGAGAAAAAAAAATAAAAAAGAAAAAGACTGATAGTTTGGGAACACCCACTCAAGATAAAATAAGGATTCTGGAAGATTTCCTGTGGGGGTTAATGGAGGCCAGGCCAATGGTATCTGACCTTGAAGTCCCCAGATGAAGCTTCGTGTTTCTCCTCAAATTATTTCTGTTGAGGTTTTTTTAAGATTTCTTCATTATGTAAAGCTTAGTTTGTCAACCCTGATATGGTGAGAGTCCAAAAAATGTCACTGATAAGTGCCACCTTTCTATGCTCTTACTAAAAAAACCCAAGGAACTCAATATGGAAATATTTTTAGTTGATTTCCTTATATTCTTAGCAAAGCATTGCCAGAAACATGCTAGCAGAAATCAGAGATAGTACAGCAGCACAGCATCAGCATTTTGAATAATTAGCAGAAATAGGTATTTTAAATGAAACTTACCCCCAATGACACACGTTTAATTCAGATTGTGAGCCACAGTGTGCTTTTCCCCACAAGTTATACAGCTATATTACTGTCTTAAAAAGCTATTATTTTAGGTACCTCGGAAAAAAAAAAAAAAAGGGGGGGAGAAAAAGTGTTAAAGATCCATACACAGGGTTTCTGCAAATGAATATGATGTATTCCAGAAACAACATGCACTCACACAGACACTCAATAAGAAAGGGACTGTTTACTCAGTTTATAGCTTGAAAACCACTAGGGACTGTGTTCCAGTATGGGAAATTTTAGTACAGTGCATTGTTAATACAAAATAAAAAGCAAGCCTGGGAAGTTAGGATTATAATTTTTTGAAAATGCTTGTTTGGAGCATTAAAAAAATATTGCCTTCTAATGTCAAAGTACGAACAAATACTTTTTCAGATGAATAAAATCTGTAATCAGTTAGATAAGTGCAATATGCCTTTTTTTTTGGCATTTAATCAAACAATGAAATCACATACACATTTCCTGACACAAAAGACAAATGATGTAATAATCTGAAGGAGTTTCTCTATCTCCTTGGAACTTTGCATACTTGACTTGTTTTCCATATTTTGTGACTTTAAATGGTGGGAAAATTATATTAAAATGCTTGTAGCAGTTCCTCTAAACTAGCATCCTTTTTGTTTTATTGTATTTAATATAAAAGCAGCAATTATTTGATTTCAAAGTTATGAAAATATGTACCTTATGAGAAAACAAGCAATTTAAGCTTTAATTGGTGTCATTTTTCACAGAACTGGCAAGATTCTTGCATCCCTGGCATGTTGTTTTCTATAAAACTGCAGAGCTGCTTTCAATGAATGTTTTACGAATGTATAAGTTGTTACATGAAGGTATGTAAGTGGATGCCTGGAAATATAAGATTTCTGGGGGGATTTATTCACAAAAGATGCATTTCATTTCATAGTGTATATACTGTAATTTTTCCTTAATATTCCTAATGTGCTTTGGTTCCCATTAAGCATTTCTTCCATTCTTGCATGGGAAGAAAGGGGAGGTATGCAAGAGGGATATTTTGCACAGGAGAAATAGAAATAAAGATGGGGGAAACAATGGGGGGGAAAAAGACCCTGCCTTGAAAAAATTATTTTATGTACATTTTTTGTGTAAAATTAAGCAGCAAGACCAGTTGGGTTTTGGTCTGTTTGGGTGGAGGGTTTTTTCCTCCTTAATGAAAGACTCAATCCCTAATTTAAATTTATAATACTCATGCCCTTACCCATGCGAATAGTTATGATTTTATTTTTTAATTCATTCAAAATTGTACCAATATGATGCAAACCAGAGCCCTCTGACACTCATTCCTGTGAAGATGCACCAAAAGAGATAATCTCAGTTAAAGAACTTGGACAGTGTGTAGCATTCAAGCATTGGAAGGGGATCCCCAGGTAAATGGTGGAGGAGTCCCCATCCTTGAAGGTGTCCAAGGAACAGCTGGATGTGGAACTCTGTGGTCTGGGTGACAAGGTGGGGATTAATCACAGGCTGGATTCAATGGTTTTGGAAATCTCTTCCAGCCTAAATGATTCTGTAATTCTATACACAAATATCCAACCCCTCACCAATCACGGACTGTAAAAACCAACACACTCAAAGTGTTGCAATGGCCCTGCCGCAAGAAGGAAACTCCTAAAATTGAAATATAACCACAAACCTGAGATATGAGAACAATTTTTGTCAGAATTGGAGCTTTACAGAGGAGCAGGAGCCTTGTGGATGTTGTGTTCTGCTGTGCCACACATCTGTGCAACACTCTCTGAGAAGCTGACAGGACCAGGGGAGGAAGGGGTCTCTCCTCCAGCAAGACAGAATCCCACAGAATCACAGAAATGTTTGGACTGGAAAAGACCTCTTAGATCATTGAGACCAACCTGGCACTGCCAGTTTTACACTGGTGGGTTGGTCCAGGACTCAGAGTAAGAGGAGGGAGCAAGGTCGTGTCAATAAGGATGTGGAGGAATGGAATGGAATGGAATGGAATGGAATGGAATGGAATGGAATGGAATGGAATGGACCCATCAGAAGGAGCAGCCTCTGGAGTCCCAGAGCCCTGATGGGACTGTCCTTCCCTTCACACAGAGGCAGAGGCCACCACTCCACAGACACACGTGGCACAAGGACTTTGGTGCTTTGCAGACTCTTAGACATGACATCACCCAAAAGGATTTCAGGAGCAGATCTTTCACCCTGCACATGGCCCAAACTGGTGAATTAATTCACTCACATACCCAGGAATTCACTTCTCCTAGAATAACTGCATTCCACTAAAACCCCACCATTGCCACTGGTTTTGGAGTTTGCCCCTTTGACTCGGCCACGCATGAGGTGGTGTCTCAAAGAGGGAGGGTGCAGAACTTTTCTCCACCTTGAAAATGAGGATCACCATGAGCTTGAGCTCCCCACAAGCCCCTGTGTGGGGACTATCAGCACGACTCAGCCTCCAGCAGGAGGGCACCTTGGTGCTGAGCACTTAATTAAGGGTTCACAGCCATTTAATCCCTCATTTCTCAGTTTGAGATTTTACGAGGCAGACACCGATGCCTTTGGCTCACAAACGTTTCCATTCAGCCTTGTGTTTACTGGAACCAGTAGTGGGTACCTGTGAAATACCCAAACACAGTGACAGGCTCTGCAGCCTCTCCTCTCCCCATCTCCCTTCTCACACACTCCCCTCTTACATCAAAAAAACACCTACTACTGTGCCTCTCCATCTGCCTGTGACCATTCCTTCTTTACACTTCAACATTTTAATTAAAAAGCAATAAAACACTTTAATTTGAGGTTTGTACATAAAAATACAAGTAAAAATGGCCTGAACACTGGGCAAATACTATTGAAATCTGAGCTAAAAGGCAGTTAGAGTAACTTTAACCACCTGAGAAATGCAATAATCACCCTGAAATGCACAGCCTGGCGTGTTTTATTGCCATTATAAACTGCAATTTATACATTAAAATAAGGAAAACAGTCAGACCCATCCATTTATGAGCTATAATAAATATGGTTATGACATCACTGACAACCAGTCACAAACTTCCAAACACATCCAGAGCTCTAAAGCAATTTCACAATTACCTTTTAAATCTGTTTTCTATCAGCACGTGTGTATTTCTCGAGTGTGCACGTAGCCACAGGCCTGACTCAGCAGTGGTGTCTTCACGGATGCAAAGGTCTCCTGTATCCTGAAGTTCTTCACTGAACTTTATCTTTCATATCCCTTGCACCCATCCAATCCCCTGCTACATTTACATCCTCTGTGTTCTCCATTACCTCCATGGAGAAGAAGTAAACCAGAAGGATCTGACTAGTTAGAATCATTGCTAATTTTCTTTATGTAGTGCTCAAAACATTTGGGTGAAATGCTATCATTGGGGAAACCTCTAAAATGACCATTTAAACTCTCATTTAGTCCTTCTCTTTGAGAAACAAGTGCTTCTCAATTATTTGCACTGAGTGCCTGTAGCCAGAAGAGTTTTCCTTTGCATGCAGCCTTGAATCCAGCTGCTCAATCACTTTTCTTAGATTCTCTCTTCAAACACCGTCCCAACTTTTGTTCTTTCCACTGTTGCAACTTTCTTGGGGGAGGAGAGTTTCTAAAAGGGATAAATTGTACCTCAGGGAACAGCTCTTCTCTAAGAACAAGCTAACAGGACAAGCCTATAATAGAAATATAAATCAACTGCAGAACTTTTTTTTTTTTTTTTTTTTTTTTTTTTGTCTTTTTGAGAGTGTTTTTCTCTTAGAACAAGCAGTGCAACAATTTCCTTCTCTACTTCTCAACTCCTTTCCTGGTGAAACCTCTCCTGGTGTCTCTGCCTTCCAGCTGCCCATGCATGTGTCACATGCACTGCTGCTCCATGGGAATCAAAGACCTTTGACTCCATCCCCAGATTGATTTTGGAGTTAAGCTGGAGGAGATGAGCCATGGTAGCATGGAGAAGACACAGCCTTTGATATGCTTGGCTAAACACAAAGCATTGTGAGATATAATGGTTCTGTTATTTCATGTTTTATCCTTCCTGTTCAAAGCATCTCATTGCCCTTCTGTTCCTCTCTCTGCAGCCCAGAAGTGGTTGCTTCCCCAAATCTTTGCTTAAATCAGCCCAAATTTCTTTCAGAATTATTCCTGATTTTCACTCTGCTCACAAGGAAATCATCTCACCAGGGGATGTTCAAATCCTCCACCTTACCTTGCCAAGCACCAAATTCAGCCCTTGGTGGAGAGTCTTCTTACACAAAAATACCAGCAAATGAAGACTGGTCAGGCAATGATTTTAAAAAGACATTTCAAGTTCCTTGTGACCTGCAAACATAGGGCAGGAAGTGCAGGATGTGATAGGAGAACAGTGGTCAAGAGAGATAAAGCCTTTTCACAGGCCTTCACAGAAATTTTCTCTGAAGACACGCTGGTTGTTTGCACAAGGAAAGATCTTAACATCCAGCAAGACTCAAGATATTTGTCTTTTCAATGCCCTTCTAAATTAGATGAAAAGGGTACTATTTTCACCACTTTGAGGAATTAAAAACTGAAAAAAATATATATTCTACGAGTTTTCTTTGAATTTTTCCATGGTTGTATAAACCATGGAAAACTGGCAACTAAGGCAAACAATTTTCGGGCAACTTATTCCATATTGCCCATAGAACACTGGTTAATACATGAAATATAAGAATCAAATCTAAAAGCTTGGTTTTGGTTTAAAATCTTGGTTGGAGACTTAGAAGAAAAGCACAGATCTCTTCAACTTACTCAGTATTTTAAAATAAGCCAATAAAGAGTGAAGTGCAAATCTTCACTCTTCACAGATCTTCAGATGAAGCAGAACACACTTCATTCTTAGAATATATTACATTATTCTAACAACAAAGGAAATTTTAAAAAGTATAACAAATGATGTCACACTTCAGATGAAGTTACCTAAAAAGAAACTTCTTTTCTAACCTACCAGTAACCAGAGATGGTAAGAAAGGTTATTTTCAGCACGTTTTCACCAGGCTGATTGAAATATCTTAACCAAAGCTGATGTTACAACTCTTCTGTCTGTGACTTCACCTGCCAGCCAAGGCAGAATATGGTCTCTTGTCAATATTTCAATTTTATGTTACCTCGACCATCATTGGCAGATGTGCATTTAATTCCAGTTATGTTTTGCTTTCTATTGATGAAGACACCATCCATTTCTTCACCTGTTTCTCCTTCTTTCAGCTGCAATAGTTTCTGCAGCACATCCACATTTCTTCTCCAGCATCAACACATGCTGCACTGGGTCAGTAAAATCCCATGAAAGAGCAAGGAAGACTTCAGATTTTGGCAATAAGTGCAATGGCAGGACTGCAGTTTTGTAAGGAAAATCATTTTCCTCACCACAGAGATTTGGGGCAGGTCCATTGTGGTCACTGCTCTGCAAAGAGAGAGCAGGGACAGCAACACACATGGAGCTCTTTGGGGAAAAAAGGCCAATTTATTGTACAGACAGCCCGTATTTAAAGTGTGTTAGTGCAGCTAGGACAGGACAGGAGCTCATTGGACAATTGGGAAAAACAACCTTGGGACAGCACCTCAGGATGTGTCCCACGGGAAAGACACCAGGGGTTAATGTTGGTGATGAATTCCACTCTGTTTGTCACCGTGTTCTCACCCTGGGAGACTCCTCCCTAACTGAAGCTGCAGTCAGCTTGTCAGCCTGGGAATGGAGCTGAGAGTCAGGAGAAATCCAGGTCTGAAAAGGAATTTCCAAGCCGTAATTCCCCAGCTCTCTAAATGTGTGTGTCCACAGTCCATCAGTGAAACAATGGTGTTAATTTTTGAAAAGGTTGATTCTGAAGAGCTCCTGTAGATTTGTTTGATGTGGTGCTGTTGGGGAAAAGAAGAGAGAAACAAATAGTTAAAAATAATCAACATTAGTGGTTGATGGTAAACTAGGGCTGGGAAAATGTTGAGAGGAAAATAAATGAAATAAAGGTTTTTCCAGCCTTCACTATGAAGCAAAGCAAGAATATAATGCATTTTTTTAATTCAAGAAAGTAATATCTCTCCTTATGTTCATAACAGAACAAAGGCAGATAGAATATCAGGCAGGGAAAAATTCTTTTTTCAGTCTGGCATAACTCATGCTGAAATACCCATGGACACACATCCCCACACAAAGCTTCTCAACCTTGTGTGCACAATCCCCATTTCCTAGTGAAAGGACTCACTTTGACAGTCTGAATTTTAAGAAAAATTGTAATAGAAATTCAAAATGTTGAGAGAGATGAGGAGAATAGGTGTGCACAGGTGTCCCCCAAATATACATATATGTTCTTCCAGGACAATAAAGTTTTATCCTTTGGAAATTTACTTAATTTCATGGGCCTTTCAGCATCAGTATGTACAAATTTTTCACTGACACAGAATAATTTTTCTCCCTTTCATCGGAAAATCATTTCTTAGTTGGAAAAATAACTCCTCAGTGCTCCTTATTAATATCTTTAATAATTTAAAATGTTTACCAGTTTACTGTATCCTAGATATCTAATTATTTGCAGACTTTCACTTACACATTGCTAATGGGACAAACATCTTCTGGCCTCATTTGTTTTTTAATTTGGGAGAAGTATTGAATTACAGCAAATGCAGTGTGCAATCACAAATTCAGAATATTTGACCTTTTCATGGTAACCAACTGATAAGCAGAGATCACTGTTTCTCAAAACACTGAGGACACTGCTGATAAATTATTTGCTATCTGAAATGAATGTTCCATCACTGTAGTGCTTTTGTTCTCTGATGATGTGATCTAAACTACAGAAACAGGTGGCTACTCTGAATAATTTGCTCTTGCTTTGCTTTACTCCGAAGGATAGTAGAAATACTTTTGTTTGTGGGAATGGCAGGCTGAGAGATGGTGGAAATCAGAGCAGGGGAATTATAAGGATTTAAAACTTTTTCTTAAGGATAAGAGTCGGGACTGTGTGTAGCTTAGTACTTGAATCAACAGGTTACTATGCCCAGCCTTTATCTTAGGGACCAGGGCAATAAAACACTGAAATCAAAATGCATTTGTAACACAGAATTAAAGCTTTTCTTTTCGAGTGAAAAAATCAATCTGTGCAATTGGAAACCAAGCCTTAACCCTGCAAAGACATATTTTAATGTTTAGCTGTACCCAAGCTGAGCAGCACCATTTTCATCAATAGGATTCATCATGGGACTACTTAGAGACATTAACACTAATTAAACACAAGCATAAAACTCTTTGCAGGATTGAGACCTAAACGACTTCAATTTCCACTAAAAATTATTTTCATCTTGTAATTAAACCAAATTTTTGCTACTGGCATCGTATCTGATCTCCACTTAAATGTATGGACATAAAACTCTGTTAGCACAAGTGGCTTTCAGAAAGCCAATAAGAGCAGTAAAAATATCTACAGTTCAATTTCTGAGAAAAATTTGGTTTCTGAGTTCTCATTTTTGTTTCTTCGTTGTTCTTCATTATCAACATGATTTCACTACTAGCCCATAGTCAGTGACTTATTTTCTTTATATCTTATGGTCTATTCCTATAGATCTTCCCTTAAAGAAAAAGATATCCACAAGGATGCTAATGAGTACAGGCACTGTGCCTTTTCTGAGGTCAAAATCCTGTTCCTCCCAAAGCTGAAAAGTGAATGTTGGACTCATGATCAGCATTTTGTGGTTTAAAATCCAAGAATCACTTAGCCAGCTATTTCCCCAGCACTGTCAACCACAGCAGAGAATCACATCTTAGGGCTGAAGCAGTTATGCTATTAACAACATAAATGTGGGTTTGGGATGAGTTTCTTGTGGGGATGGGGGCAGAACAAGTTGTCCCCTTACTGAAAATATACTGAGGGTTTAATAGCAAAGTCCATCTGACATTTTAAGTTATTATTAAAAAATTGTTAATTTTCCTTTTTTTTTTTTCTCAGAATAAATGCACTTTTAACTTCTCATGGGCCGCTTCCAACTGCTTTTCTAAAACTACATCAGCAAACCAAGGCCAAAAAACTTAGTATGCCTGCTCAGTAAAATATTACTATTTATATTGACCAAACAGTTAGGGAGGTCATCCTGCCCCTCTACTCCACCCTGGTGAGCCCAGGCAGTGCTGCCTTCAGCTCTGGTGTCCCCAGCACTGGAAGAACATGGAGTTTAGAGAAGCCACTGAACAAATTACAGGGATGGAGCACCTCTGTGAGGAAATGCTGAGAGTACTGGGAATGTTCCTCCTGGAGAAGAGAATCTTCAGTGTGACCTAATCCCAGCCTCCCAGAACTGGAAGGGAACCTACAAAAAAGATGGAGAGGGACTATTGACAAGAGCCTGGAGTGACAGGACAAGGGGGAATGGCTCCAAACTGAAGGAGAATGGGTTTAGACGGGATATTAGGAAAAAAAAAAATCTTTCCTGTGAGGGTGGTGAGGCCCCAGCACAGATTGCCCAGAGAAGCTGTGGCTGCCCCATTCCTGGGAGTGTCCAAGGCCAGGCTGGATGGGGTTTGGAGCAGCCTGGGACAGTGGAAGGTGTCCTTGGACATGGCAGGGGGTTGCAAGGACAATCTTTAAGGTCCCTTCCAACCCAATCCATGAAGTCCAGCCATAGCCATGGGTGTCAGGGTGAGCCTGGGAGAGGGATGGGGAGCCCAGAGGAGCAGGGCTGGAGCCCTGCCACAGAGACAAGGAGCTGAGCAGGAGACATTTCTGCACTCTGGTTTAAATTGCTATTTATACCACTGAAGTCCTATTTTGAGTATTTTTGAGCTCTATTTTTAGATTTTTGAACAATCTTGTGACTCTACCACATATGTGATCCGGGAATATCAGGAAGTATAACGTTAACCAAAATATTCCTTCAAAGAGGGTTTTTTTAGCCTCTTTTCTGGAGCTGGATGGAAACGATCACAGGACTTCACCTCCCATATCATTCCACAGCACACCCCCCACATCTGTGCCATTACCAGCCCAGGGCTCTGAAGTCTTGAGACAGCCCTAAAAATTATGAGATTTGCTCAAAAATACCTTTTTTTTTAATCAAAAGTAATTGAGAGAGTGGGAATGTTTGCTTGTTCTTTGCTATGAATATGCCTCATATATTTCTTTAAATCTCTCCATATGGGCAATCCACCAGGAGAAATAATTTTTTATATCTTAAAAATGAAAAAAAGCTGAAAATTTCATGCCACTGAGGTTTGAAGAGGAGGAGCATTGCTGTACTTACTGAAGCTGAGAACTCCATGTTTTTCTTGGGAATGGCTGTGAAAAAGGAAATTTTAGCAAGACCTTTCACATAGGAATGGGAAAAGGGGCAAGGATTGCCCATCATGTGTAGATTTTAATTTTCTAAGGCAGAATCACAAAATAAATTTCTTGAGTAATAAATGTTATAGAACAGCACTCAACTACCTCTTCTGTGACTAATATTTGTGTATCAGACTCCAACTTCCCAGTTCTACTATGCCATCAAACCATAGTGCCTGATTTGCATTTCCAAAAAGGAAATTGTTTTCCAAAAGACGCGTGTGGCAGCAAGAGACTCCGAACAGCATTCTCATAGTAACACGCAGTAGCACATTTCAAGCCAACTAAATTTACTGAGCACTCCTCTATGTTTTCAGCATGTTTCAAATAATTTTTAAGAGCCTAGAAAGTGAGCAGCAGGCATGGGTGATTTATGGAAAATGTTGTCCTTTGAATCTCTCCAGTTTAGAGACAGGGATGTCCTGCAGGACAGCGTCAAATCCTTCGCACAGTTCTAGGCAGATGATGTCAGTCACTCTTCCCTTATCCACAACAAATTTATCATATCAGGCACTATTTGCCTGTAGTGAATTCCATGTTGGCTGTCACAAATCACTTCCTTATTTTCCACGTGCATAGTTTGCAGTAGGATCATCCCCTCCATCACCTTGCTGGGCTCAGGTGAGCGCCTTCCTTTTTTTTCCCTTTTGAAAAATGGAGGCCTTGTTTCACCTTTGCAGTCAGTGGGGTCTGTGCTGGGCTGCCATGGATTCTCAGACATGATGGACAGGGGCCCAATAACTCCATTCAGCAGTTCCCTCAGGACACACATAAAGGTGTGTCCTCGGGTTCCACGACTTGTGCAGCTTCTTGTTCTCTAGATGATCTCACACCTGATCTTCTACAACGGGTGGTTCTCCATTCTCCCAGTCCCTGCTTTTGCCTTCTGCACTTTGGGTGGTGTGCTTGGAGCACTTCCCACTCAGGCAAAAAAAGTCCTGGAGCAGCTCGGCCTTCTCCATATCCCAGGTAACCAGATTTCCCATTTCCTTATGGAGAGGACCCACATGTCCTCTAGCCCTCTTTTATCTCCCTGTTAAGGTATGGGGAAGCCAACAGAAAATAGAAATGCCAACCTGCAAATCCTTGCAGGTGCCTACCTCCACCTTGGGCTGAACATGTCACAGATCAGCACTGACACACTCAGAGCTCATTCCTGTGTCCCCACCTGCTCATGTATCACAGTCCATGTGCTCTGCTGGCAGCACATTTGGTGGCAACATAAGACACCATAAGGTAGAAACTTCATTCCCTGCCTTTGTCCAGGAGCCCTGCTCTCGGTCTGAACATCACAGCCTAGATGTTGTCGTGTAGACAGGCAAAGCTATTTTAAAATCTATTTATATGCTCATAAAATAAACGTAAAATTACTATCAACCCGAGGAATAAAGCTCCCAGGTAATGGCCATATGTTCCCCAAACACCCAGGTATTGCCTGTAGATTTGACAGTGAGACAGAACCTTATGGAAAGTGTACTTGGTCAATTCATGTAAGAGCTGGTCACTTTTGATTGCTCCGGGTTGTTATGCCAAAACCAAGATCAAGCAAGAAGCAGAAGATATGTTCATATCACACACTGCTAAAGTGCTTCTTAGTGAAGCCTTCCCACCTGTGAGCCTCTTTAGTTTTTCAGCACATTAGCAGTTCACCCAAGATTAGATAAAATATCATAAAAATCTACAGCTGCTCCTATTAGTGGATGCACACTTTCTTATATAAGGGCTTCAAAATAAAACATCCTTTTCAAACTGAATACATATATTTTTCTTTTTTTTTTACCTTAAGATAAACTTCTTTAGTCATGATATGAACATGATGACTGTCAAGCAGAAAGCTGAGGAGAGCAACAGTATTATATTTGCAAAGGAAGTTATTTTTGGAAGATATTTTTCACTTGGGGAAGGAAAAAAATAATCCAAACGAAGTAAACAATTTAGTTCATAATCATCAACACAGGGACACTTTGCACAGACATTTCCTTTCATAGGTCACTACATTCATTGGATTAGAATTAGTTAGAGGACTGAAAATAGTAAATGACAAAAACTACTGGAAGTAGTAGCCCATGAAGTAAAACATAGCCAGCTGAGGTGAAAATTAGATCACATTATGCTGAACCTACTCCTACCTGTCCTGCAATTCAGGATCCAGTTCACATATGTACAGCTTGCTATAATGAAATGTAAGATTTATTAAATATTTCAGCAATGGGGAATTGATTCAGCTTGTGGAATTCCTACCAAAAAAATAAGACAAAAAAAGGATTCTTCTCAGATCAAAGTGGGGTTTTTTTGTTGTTGTTTTCTGTTTTTTTTAATCATCTTCTGCATAGCTTTAACACTAGCTATGTTTTTATATTACAATGTAATGCCTCAATACACTATAGCAAATTTTCTCTGCTTTAAATATCACCCTCATTCATACTGTGATTCAATTTAAGAATCATTCAAAGATAAATCTAAATAAATAACAAGCTGGCTTTCAGGCAAACAAATGAATTTGCATTGTTTTATATTCATCATAAATATTTCACCTAATTACTGAGGTACTATGTTCAGAAATACAAAACAACATTATAAATTTATTAGCACTGTCCCTGCTGATTTTACAGAAGTTCTGTGGAATGTAAGAGCCAAAAGTAGAAACAGGCTCAAGAGCATAACCAAAAGAGCAGAGGCTGCATTCAAATGCTAAACTGGATTGACACCCTCTGCTTTGCTCTGCATATTTACCCCAGCCAAAGCTTCCTGTCTCGAATCAGGTGTTATCCTATTTATTCTCAAAACCCAAGGTCAACGAAAGCCTTTTCCTTCTGTTGACTTTCGAAAGCTAAACATCTGAATCAGGCTGCTTCGAGTATTATCTGGAAAACTATCACAGGAGTTATTTTTCCCCTCATTGTGAAATTGTGAAAACGTAAAAGGATGTAGCAGCGTTTTTCAAAGGTTTAGGGAGGTCAGCTGCGTGGAGAGAATAAGAAGTGCTGCTAAAACATAAAAGGTAAAGCACGCAGCATTTATCCTCAAAATTATTTAAGTTCTTTTAATGGCTCTAAAGGCTATGAAAAATGTTTTTAAAATGTAAATATGTGGGTCTTTTAGAATAAGTTATCCTTTTTTGTAAACCACAGTATCACTGGTGATTTATAATTTTCAGAAAATCTTAATCCCACAGGAAACATATAAGAGTTTCTCTTCATTTTTAACCTAATGCTGGATCTAACATGGAATGCAGTTTTTATTATTGGGGGAAAAAAAGCTATTATTCTTATTTGCTTATAACAAATTAAGATAAAATCTGAAAGAGTGCAAGTACGAAACCATTTTAAAAACAGATTACTCTTTTCTCTTTACCTTTGAAACAACTTCAGATGTAAATAAAATTGTGGCTATCACATTTCCCTAGGGATTAAGTACTCTTACTGTTCAAATGTCATTAATTACCCTTTAATGCCGTTATGAACTATTTGGAGATTATCATTATTAAACTGTTAGAGTATTTCTTAATTCCTCACCAGAAAGCCACAGAGTGACTTGCTGAGCCTATCCTCCCCCTCTTTTGTTGAAATAACAATAGCCCAAAGGAATTGTGTCTGCAAAGAAGAAGTCAAGAAACAACAATAAAACACATTTTGTTGGACTAAACGAGCAGTAGAGAGAAGAGTTTGGGTTTTAAGCCATGTTCTGTTTCATAAGTGGAGTATCTGGGGCTGGTGCAGCCCCATGGGAGCAGCCAGGGCTCTCTGAGGGACGAGGGATGCAGCAAAAATCCTTCTAATAAAAGGGTCTTATCGGTAGCTGCCCTGTTTTGGCACACTGACATCTGAAAAAAATAAGTTTTAGGATCCCAAGGATGTTTCAGTGCTGTAAAAAAAACAGTCATTAGAACAGAATATGGATACTGCACAGACTGGGTTTGGTATCAAAACACTTCATACACAAAAATTCAAAATACACGCATTCTTGTCACAACCTCATCCTTTTTTTACAAAGCACTAAAGCAATGAGGATTTTAGCAGAGTTGTTATTTCACTCTGTCACTTGGCTCTCTCCCTGAATAACTGTGGGGCTGGGAGGGTTTGCTCCACCACAGGGGCCACGTGGTCCTACTACAGCTCAGATCCTCAGCTCTTCCCAGACAAATCACAGTGCTTCGATTCATTTTACTTTGTTATTATTATTATTATTATTATTATTATTATTATTATTATTTAACTCGTATTTTTCATTCAAATGCATGCCAGCACCTTTATATTCGTGTGTTTAAAAACAAAAGTAGTAAGTTTAGCTACGGGCAAATTTTATCAAACAGAAAAAAAGGCTCAGTGGAAACTTTACCTGGAAAGGTGGGAGCAGACAAATCTAAAGTATTTACTCACTTCTGGTAGTGGAAATCAAGCTGCTTTTCAGTTTGAAGGCACACTTTAAGACACACACTTCCCTACTTTGTGCTTACAGATTAGATTAACTTCTCTGGGGACTTCTGGGTGTAATTTTTTTTAAACAAAGGGCTAAGGGGGAATTCAGTGATCCTGCTTTCTCAGCCTGCATTTCTATCTCCCCTTGCCTCTGTCCTGGGGGAGCTCTCAACCTGTACCAGGAGCACAGTGGGCCAAATTTGGTGGTTTTGTAGGACAGGAGAGCTGAGAGGTGATGCTGCCAGTCACCAGCTTTGTGAGTTACCCCCAGATCAGCCAGAGGGGTTATTCTCTGGGAATGCCTGTCCTAGAATGGAGGGGGACACTAAAAAAGGGATTGCTGAAAAGCTGTGCTGGTTTTAGAAATGGGAAAAGAGCCTGAGAAGAGCCATCACAGGGTGACACTAATGAGATGGTGTGGTCTGGGATGGTAAAAAGCTTTTCTCTGCCTCTTTTCCTGATCAGATCTACATATTGCAGGAGCCAGAGCTCCCTCACTGAGCTCTGCTGAAAGGTAACACAGCTCTGGGGATCTGTTATGAGTTATTCCAGTGAGGAATGTCTGGCTTTTTATGGTTACTTTAATTGGTGACAGTACTCACTGCTTAAAGTACTCAGTCTGGCACTGAGGTTCTCCCATGTCCTGCTCCATCCTGAACACTCATCCTGTCTCAGGGCTGCTTTCTCATCCCTGTCAGAAGCTGCTGCCCCATCACTGTCCTTGCTCAGGCATTATCTGGTCTGGTCTGTGTAACACCAGCCCAGGGCAAGCACTGACATATTTCACCAGAGATTAATACTCGGGCTGCCTGTCCAGAGAGCATGGGAAGTTGATAAGGGCAACAAGCTTTAAAGCAAACCTGAACTCAACCCTCTTTTTATATATTTTGGCCACATCAAATAAATAAAATAGTAATGAGCAGTTCTGCCTCTTCTTTGGTAAAATAAAAGAGGGTTTATATCAGTGAGAAAGCATCACTGCCTAACTTGGAGGCCTGACAAAAGAAACTGAGCAACACATCTTGATACAACCTTTCTTCTAAGCATCTCACAGAATTCTACTACCAAGAGCAGCCTTTCCTTTGCAATATTTGTAGAAGACAACCATTATTATACTTTTACAAACAAGGCAAGATGACTTAGGATGACTTCATTTGCCAAAGGACAAACGAACGAATAGCAGTAACAAAGTCAATGTCTCTTGCCCACTGATTTAAAAAAAAAAACTTCCAGTCTGCTGGGCAATAGAATTTTGATGGGCTTCAGATCCAGGGTTGATTCATGTCATTGTGCATAAGGCATGGAAAACAAAGCCTACATGATTCACTCTCTCCCATTTTGATGGAGAATCAGGAGCTAGGACCACTGGCACTCACCAGAGTACTTGTCTTGGCCCCCTTTCACATTACAGATGAAAGAATAACCACAGGCTAGTGAAGAGGAGCAACCTCCTTCGTTTAAACTCAGAAAAGAGGAAGGAAGGTGAGCTCAGCAGCTCTTCTCTCCAGCCTCCTTAATCACCCATCCCTCACAACCTTCTCTTCCTTGCATTGCTCCCACTCCTTGCTCCACTCCCCATCCCTTTCCCTTTCGGAAAAATCCTTTTATTTTTTTTTCTTTCCCAGATTAAACATACAGAAAGACAGGACAAGCCCAGAGACACTACCTGGGGGAGGAGACAGCAGGCTGCCCATCATCCAGCCAGCAGAAAGGCAGTGGGAGGCTGAAGCTGGGAACCACCACATCTCCCAGTTTACATCCTTGGAGCCACCATGGCTCCCAGCCCTCGTTCCTTGCTTTGCACTGCTCAAAGCCAGCCCACGTGCTGTGCTTTGCCAGAGCTTGGGAGGCTGCTAACCCCCGGCACAGGTCATGGAGAAAGGACTTTCATCCCCGCAGGCAACTTTTGTTAAAAAAAAGGCCAGGGAATAATCACAGGACAGTAGTGACTCACTGTTTCTGTCAGTGGAAAGAATCTCTGCTGCCCAGTGCTCCTCTTCTCCCACCTGGCATCACCACCAAAACCACCACACCGACGAGCAAGGAGGTTATGCAAGGCTGTGAGGACGGAATATTAACTTACAAAAGTCAGGAATGGTGGGAAAGGGCTGCCAGCTTGACTGCATCAGCTTCCCTGGCCTGCTAGGAAAAATAGGTCAAGGTTTTCCAAGGTGACCAACAATTTTGGATCTCTAAATTTGTGCATATTTAAAAACAAAAACAAAAACAAAAACAAAACAAACAAACAAAAAACAACCAAAAAAAAAAAAAAGTAAAAAAGTTATTATTTTGGAAAAAACACTAAATATCTGTCACTGAGGGGGAAAAAAAGGCAGCCAGACAGCTGCAGGTTTCAAGGTCCTTGCAGTTGAGCACCCCAGAAAAAAAAAAAAAATTACCTCGAGACAGACGCTCCTAAAAAAAAAAAAAAAAAAAA
The DNA here is from genome assembly GCF_052056855.1 of Sturnus vulgaris. NCBI lineage: Eukaryota > Metazoa > Chordata > Aves > Passeriformes > Sturnidae > Sturnus > Sturnus vulgaris. Next base: position 38,712,085 of record NC_142249.1, on the reverse strand, counting down.
AAAGTAAAAAAAAAAAAAAAAGTCAAGCACTGTGTAAAAAACAAGGGAGGAAAGCCCGTGGGTAAATAACTAGTGGGAGCTCACAAGAGCACGGCTCAGGATGCATGTGTGTTTCTACTGCGGGAGAGAGAACAATTGAATTACGAGGAGCTCTTAAGCAAGTAAAGTAAACATCTTTTGGCAATTTAGTGCTGCACTTTGAAGCCTGGCGATGTCATACAAATGGTGAAATAGCACGGACACCCTTCTGCTGGCTAGTTTGTTTAATATGGTGAGTCGGGAGTTTTTTGGAGCGCAGCACTCTTTTATGAGCTCACGAGCTGGAGGAGGGAAAGTGTGGAAGGAGCAGGAGAGAGATGTTCAAGCAAAACTGTGGCTGCCTGGAGCCTGTGGGAAGCAGCAGGAGAAGGAAGGGGCTGCAGTGGGAGCCCTGCAGCATCCGGGGGGATGCCACCATGGGAACAGACCCCGAGCATCCCCCACCACGGGAACAGAGCGGGAGAGAGAGAGAGAGAGAGAGAGGTATGGGGTGAGGCGACAGGGATAATCACATGAGAGGGGTTAATTGCTATAAATATCAAGAATCAAATCAATATGTCAAGATGTGTGTTCCACTTTTCACATATATGCGGCACGTAAATGAGAAACGGGGAGAGAGGGAGGAAGAGCTAGAAAGAAAAAGGAGAGACTACTAAAGAAATAAGCCCCCCTGTACAGACAGCCTGACGCCAGATGGCTTCTTCTAATAAATATTCAACCTTAACTCAGTTCCCATGTAACTTTGTTGTAAAGCTGCCAGCACACCCACACAGATCTGGGCCAGCAAAATGATTACAGTAGTACAAACAAAATAGTGCAATAGAGGAAACAGGCAGACAGGGTCCTGTATACAGAAAGACAGAGCTGTAAAGATGTGAGTTGATGAACCTTTAGATTTAATACTGAGAAAGTTGAAATAATGACTTGGGCAGAGGGGAGAAAAAGCCTTGGTATGGGGGGAAACAAGCCGACTTATTTTTTCCTTGCTGTTGATTTTATTGCTGGGAATACAGAGAACATCGTTCTGCTAAGACAGCAAATGAGGCACTATAAATCAGTTGCTCTTCTGCATATTTTCTGCATTCAGCTGGAATTCAGATACCTTCCCTGAAATCATAGCCCAGCTTACATTTACGCTGCCTCTTGTGCTCACACGGGGCACGAGTTAAAAAGGGAGATTTTGTGCATGACATTTGTTATATTAATTGGGAAGAGAAAGAGGAGGTTTGGTATATTCTTCTTAAGAAAACACTGGCACAGTGCTCAAAAACATGCATTTCAGATGTGCGAGTGTTTTTGCCCCGAGCTCTTTAATTTCAAAATTGGATTATGAGATCTGAATATCAGAACACACCATGTTGGCAACCCCAAAACTATTTAAATAGGACCTTGACCAAATCATGATCCACTGCTAAGATTAGGAGCAGGGAAAAGACAATGAGAAAGGACATGCTTTGCAGAAACACTCTTATTGACGAAATGAAGCAAGAAAAAAAAATATATATATTAGAAATTAAATTTTAAAAAGTGCTAATGATTCATCCTATTGATTTATTGGCTCTTTTAATGCAGAATATCTTGAGTTTAGAGGCTTACCTAAAATTCTACCTGCAGTTGTTTAACAACCACCTATGAGCCAGCAATGGATCAGGGAATTAAATTATGCATTTACTTTGGTTGAGAAAGAATCACCATGATTCTTCTCTCAAGAGAAGCCCTTCTCTCTCAAGAGCATAACCTTTTGGTGTTAGAACTCATGATGTCCTCCTGGAAGGACATTATTTTGCATGATACAGAGGAGTATAAATAGAATTAATAAGACAGAAATGAAAAAAAAAAGTGAGGGGTGTAGGCTGAACGTCAGAAAATATTTCCTGGTTTGTGAGAGTCTCCCTCTGCAAAGCAGATCGACAAGGAGATGTAGTAGGCTGTAGAGTCAGGCTTTCACCACTTCCCTCGGGAGATTGTCACTGGAGGTTTTAAAAACAAAGCTGAACTCAGCACTAGTAAATATGCTGCAGGGAATAACCCTGTGTTGGGCAAGATATGGACAAGATCAATTAACAGATCTCTTCTATGTCTACTCTCTATTATTTTTGACTGTTGGGAAGAAAACTTTGCTAGAGAAAAGCCTAAACCTCCCTCCTTTTCTTTTTTAAAGAGAACAGACTCTCTGGCATTGCAGGCTCAGCTCTGTTCATTACATCTCTCCCACCAGTTTTGCTCTGCTCACCCTCCATCCCCACTCTTATTGAGAAGCCATGGAAAGAATTTCCTGGATAGAAAAGAAAGGAAAAAAAGATCTGAATCTCTCTTATTTCTGATCTTTCCAGACCCCTTTACAATATTCATCTATTCTGAGCAGCATTTGACACTTCCTTCCCACCCACCCCTATTAGGAATCAGCCGTGGGTCGCCTCCTTGTGCTCCTTTTCTCCAGCCTCAAGGTGCACATTACAATTCTATTCTTATCCAGAGCACGATAGCATCAAATGAGGGAAGGAGTCTGGGTAAGCTCCACGCCTGAAGAAATGCACACCTTTTGTTTATGGCAGCAGGATGAAAGCCATGAGCTGGACTTGGACACAAATCTGTCAGCCCTTGGGAAAAGAAGCTGCTAACGACGGCAGAGCTGAGTACCCCAGCACATCAAACAATCCTTCATTGGCTATGCTGGCTTGAAGTTCAACATATTTGTGCTTACCTTAATAAACCAGGCCTGAAAAAAATCACTGTATAAAGCTTAGGGATGCTTAGAGGTACAAGGGCACCACTTAAACTCCTCCGGCACCAAGCTTCGTTCTGCAAACAAAATTGGATCAAAATTAGAGCTAAATTCAAAATCAATTCAAATCCTCCCCACACGCTTTTTATTTAAAAATAAGCCAGATATTGAAGGGGATAAAACCAAAGTGCGTTGATTTCTTCCTTGTGGAGAGGCAGAGGTGAGCCCATGGCTAAGAGCAGCATTTCCCTGTGGGCTGGGGTGCCACGGTGTGACCACACTGCCAGACAGAACAGCTCCTCTGAATCAACACAGACTCTGATTTTTACATTCACTTAATAATGTCAAGTTTCTATTAGGATCGTTTAGTTCAGAAAAGAAAAGAGGCAAAGGAATACCAGGAGAAAATTATCACAGAGAAAATTAAATAGTAAAGAGACCTTAGCAGAAAGAAAATGATGGACACAGAAGGTTCTGCCCCAGGCTCTCTATGTCCTCTCCACTGCCAGTCCCATTGTCCCAGAAGAGTTACCACAGCCTGAACGGCAGGCAGGGCTGGAGCAACCTCAGCCCTCCATGGCTTCTCAGCTAAAACCAGAATAAATCAAATAAAAGCAAAAACACAGGAAGAGGTGAAATGTGGGCTTGGGGGGAAAGAGGGAATGAAGAAGGAGCTCTGCATTGCCTAGAGGCACCCAGGACACAAACAAAGTATGAAAACTTTCCAGTGAACCACTTTTCACTGCACTTGCATTGGGTTGAATCTCCCCATTAAGTCCTTGCCCATGTCCCATCTCCTCCTGCCATGGAGCAGAGAGGGCACTTTGGGCTGGGGGAGTAGAGACAGCAGAGAATACCCTGAGCTGGAAGGGATCCACAAGGATCACTGCATCCAGCTCCTGCACTGGTGGAACCAAAGCCCTCCATGGGTTGCAGCTGGAAGGAAAGTGGCAGGATCACTGTCCCAGCAAGGAGCTGGTGATGGTCAACTTTTCAGAGGTATAAGTGACCTGGATTAACACATTGCTGGCATTCAGCTTCTGAGAGTCCCTGAGGGATCACTGTGCTTTCAGGCTCTGCACCCTGCTGGAAACCACCAGGATTCATTAAGAAGGCATGCAGGTGGATGCATTACTTCCACATAATGCAACTCCCATCACATGGGATTTCTTCAGAGCAGGGTACTCACCTGGCTGGAGCAGCAGCAAATCTCACTATTGCAAACAAATTAAAAAAGAAAAATAGTAAAGGAAAATAAAATTGGTAAAACTCACATTTTTTTGCAAAAATCTATGTTGTCTTTGACTCACAGGCAGAGATTTTGGACATGAGACCGAGCAGAATGCATTGTTGATGCTCTCAGCCATTAGTTTATAAATTGAATAAGATAGATGTGTTCATTCATATGAACTAATGTAGTTTTTCTTATGAAGGTTTCATATTATACAAATCCATTAGCATATTTACAAATTAATCTTCCCTTAGGAAGAAAAAAGATCAAAGATTTACAGAAGGAAGTGCTTTATTACTTTTAAACTGCCTTTTTTTTTAAGAAAGAGAAAAAGAAATGAAGGGAAATTATGTTGAACCATAAATGTTTCTTTATGACTACTGTACAGCAGCTTTGTGGGAGATTTAAATTTACTAAAGGGCAAGGGGGACTTTAAGCCATCTATATGAGTTCAGCATTAAAAATATATATACATGACAGGTGCCCATATAAGTTCATGCAGTACAAAATATTCCATAAATGAGCTCATTTATCTGAGTAATTTAAAAAGAGCTTCTGCACAAGGGAAGATATTTAGTATGAATTATAGTCCGTTTACCTTTCATAAGTTTTTTCATCACTTCCCATACCTCCTTTGGTGCTACTGAAAATATCTGTAGTTATCAAGCCTTATATTCAACCTTGCTATTCCCTATTCCCAGGAAAGCCCTATTGGTGAAGTGACTCCATGCTCAAGATATGCAGCTTGTAAAGCCTTGCACACAAGATTATTTCTTCTTCACCAATGCCAGATAAAACAAGATCAGGCTAAGAAATCTTTAATCTAAGCAAATAACTTGAATAACAAAGAGCATTCCAGGTAAAGGAAAAAAATCTCTGGCTTTACCCCCATCATTTAGATTTGACTCAATTGTGAAAGCTTCCTCCTTCTGTTTTCAAAATGACTTTGTACTCTGGTTGGAAATAAAGAGTAGTAAGTAGTAAAGCAGCAAGGAAATGAAATGAGATGCAAACCTTTAATGATTTATTAATAACCACTTTCTGAGACATTTCTAACTGCTAAAGAGAAATCAGAACACTAAATACATTAAGATCTTCGGGGGGGGGGGGGGGGGGGGAGAAATGTTGGAAAATTATTAAAATAATGGAAAATTTCCAAGGCTAAAAAACCACCTGACAACCAAAGCACATTTTAGGTAGAGCTGCTCCTGTCTTGGGACAGGAGTTGGAACTAGATGACCTCTGAAATCCCTCCCAGACATAAACTTCATACTTCTATGCTAAAATGTTTAAAGATCTTTTCCAACATGTACCATTAATTTCTTTTTTAATCCTTTAGGATATATTCCAAAAGAAAACTTCAAGGCTGTTACTAAGACTACACCATTAAATCACCATTCATGAACAGAATAATACTCATTTTCTCATGATCACTGCATTCATTCAAGTATAACGTCTTTCACTTCTTGGAGCTTGCTGAAAAATTTACTTTAGATTGAAAAGCATCAGAAACATTCACTTTTCCTGGAACACAAGGATCCAAACTGGACTTATTCCCCTATCTAGTCCTCCTCTTCCAAAAAATTTTCTCCCCCTCCATCCACATGCTATCTATCTTCATGAAGAACACACACCTTGAGCGAGTTTTGAATGAAAGATATTCCTCTGCTCTGGAGCTGACTTTAATTACAAAATCCCTCCACATCCTCCTGTTCCCATTCAGGAGTGCTCTGCCTGAATAACCAGGCGACTTCATCTCTGCCTTTCCCTCTGTTTTCCTGAGGGAAGCTCTCCAAAAGTTTCCTGTAATAGTTAGAGTCATTTTTTGTTTTCCTTCAGACATTTCATTTGGCTATCAGAGTGCTTGCAGTTAGCAAACCAGAACTCTTCAATGTCTCAGTCGACTCACTTGGGAAATCAATAAAAGATAAGACTTCCCATGTTTCAGTGCTATGAGGGTTGGCAAGTGCTTCTAAAGTGCTTTGAAAACCTGGAAAGGTGCAATGTTCTTATAATGGCCTGAATGCTTTGTAGTTCTACAGAATATTTTATTCCAAAATCTTAAGCTTTTACAAGTAACTAACCCTAACTACGACAGTCCTATGAGATGTCTGTAAATAAACAACAATGCTCAGGATAGTGCTTAGTCCATCATATCTTAGTCCAAAATACTGATGTCAGACACTGTAATTTATCATGCATGTGATCTTCTAGTCCTGCTGAAGTCTAGGAGACCTTTTTGTTGGAAATATTATTGGCAAACCTACTCAGTAGATTAATGCTAATTAGCTCAGGGTGGGAAAGTTGTGTATTACTCGAAATTTGGCTCACAAAAAGAGAATGAATAAGCAAAGAGGCATGTCCTAGAGCCAGCAGGAGAGAAGTCAGCAACTAAGGTTCAACTACAGAAAAAAAAAATATAGATATATACATATATATCACCAGAAAAGCCCTTAGGCCAATGCTCTCTCAGTCCAAGAGGCATTTAAGGTTAGGACCTTACACTTTCCAGCATTCCACTCTCCAGCCATCACCACCTTGTTAAGGATACTAACTGCATCACACATGTGAGAGGAAGTTTGCCACCACAAGTTTTCCAGGTGAAAAAGTGTGTCATCAATGAAGAAGAATTACAAGTCATTAAACTGGAGTGCATGCTGTGCATGCCTCTTCAATTCAATATAGGGAATTAAGAAGTCAAATGCCTGTGGCATTAAATATGAATGATGAATGCGAGAAATAAAATAAGTAGAAGAGAAATCTATGTGTTTCATTACATGAGGTAGCTGTGCCACTGGCACCTTTTGCTTTTGTATTAAAAAAAAGTCTAAGATTAGAAAGCAAAGAAAACTCTGTTTTTAAGGAAATTCGTGTACAATTGCAATGAGACTAAAACATAAAACATTTTCTAATCTGGATTCCATCCTAATAACCTGAAAAGATCACAGAGTATGACACTTTATGAACCAGCAATTCAGAAGAATAGCACACACACCTTTCTTTACAACGGGCTCCCAAAAGAGCAGCCAATATTTAAGGAAGGAACACAAACTAGAGAAAAAGGGCAGTGTCAGAAGCGACACATTATCCCATCCCAAGGCATGTGTCTGACTCCTGCTTAGAATATGAAGGATAAACAAGATGAGCCACAAAGGGATCTGTGTGTGTCACAAAGCACACGGCATGGGAAACCACTGCTCCCGCTCCCCGACGGAAATGGGCTCTTTCATCTCCGATCAAGTTTCAGAGGTATTTATATTTATTTACACATGAAGGGCTGTGAACCAAATTCACCTCATCATTTTGTACAATAAACTGAAAAATGCATCTACTCAGCACCCTCACCAAGGCACGTAGAGGTTGGAGTTGTGTCCCTCAGGTAGTCAGATGCCATCTGTGCCCAAGACATCCCTCTGATTAACATCTAATATTATGCAAAATTCTATTGATCCTCTGAACGTGGTAGAACAAGTGACTATGCCCCGACAAAATGAGAATTGAGAGCAGCCAGGTAACATCTAGAAGTGCTAAGAAAGAAAACAAATGTTCAACAAGCTGGTTGAATATTTTTCAATATGATGAAGACGAGGGAGAAGAAATTCTATGAACCAATCACCAATGTCACAAAATATCGAGGTAAAAATAAAAGAGTGTCTGGAAATAGAATATATTAGTGAGACTGTGTTAGGGATTATGAGGTTCCAAGACAATGTGATACCCAGAGAACTAAATATCAATAAATTCTGATCCATTTTATATTACTTAATAATATTTCTGGATAGATAGCGAAAACAGAAACTGCTTGAAGACCGGGAAAAGTTTCTCTTGCAAATGAGCTGGTTTTGAAATCCTTCCTGAAACATAACACCCCGTTATTGATAAAATTAAATTCTGTCAGTTTTTGAGAACAAAAGTATGAATTATATACATGCATAAATGCAGACATATAAATAACATATACTATGTATTTTGGTACACAGTGCATTTTCTGTCTCATATACTCTCATCTAAATTTTCCTCAACTTATTTTTAAACACAAAATAGGAGATGGTTTGCATCATGTAATTTCCTTCTCAGTGCATTGCTGTGTGATAAATCATGGCGAGGGTGGCATGGATCACATCCCAATTACCAGAATCACTATGGAAGAAAAATCAACAATTTGAACCAGACACTTCCCAATCTCAGAGCATCTGATATGAGGCTCCTTTAAATCACTTAACTCAGTCTGGCTTTGTGCAGGCACCTAGAAGGGGGAGAATATTGCAATTAATCCCACAAACCTCAGGTATTGTACATTTTACAGGCACTGTGTCCATTTATAAATTCAACATGTTTTTTGACATTTAGCACGTGCTTTGTTGTGGGAACTGGGTCACTAGAAGTTTTCACAGGTTTTTTTTTTTCCTCTCAAAACTGCCATTGTGGAAAAATCACAACTCCACCAGCACCATCCACACCACATCCTAAATATGGTTGATGGAATAATTCAGGTGGCACAGGGATCCTTGAGAATTTCAATCTGAATTAATTTTTTTAAATAAGATTTCTTTCCCCCAGTGCCAATACTGAAAATAATGTAAGTGCAAAAATCTCTGTAGTAAATTAACGATAAAAGAATAAAACAGTTAAACGAATATATTTTTCATGCTTGAGGGCTGTGTGTTTAACAGTTTTCTAACTGTTCATTCATTTATATAAAAATACTTTGGTTATTATCTACTTGAGTTGAAATTAGATATTTAATTGACTGGAGGGAATGAAATCCGCTCACTTTTAAATAAAGCAATGATTTAAAAATATTCCTGTAAAGTGATTTGTAAGACCACACCAGCACTAGTTCTTGGCACACGTCCTTGTCTGTGTATATATTTTAAAAGCATGGTTGTTTTTACAAATGTAGTACTGTGAGAGCTAACTTCTTCAGAAACATGTTTATCTTAATTAGGAAAGTCAACAGACTTCTAATGGGAAGAAATGCGTATTTTTCTCTGTGGTATCTAAAGCATCAAAGGCCTCGTTCTCATGCCAAACCAATCTTCCTTCCTGCCTGCCTTTCAAACCCAGGTGATTGCAGACAGCTGAGCAGACATTTTCCCAAAAGCTTCTATTGACCTGGCTCCAGTCCTTTCCCGTGCTCTGTCTCCTTTTCTATCCGCATGTCACTTCTCTTTCTCTTTCTGTGTATTTGTTGTATTTTTGCCTGAGGAAACCTAGGGATATTCATGGCACTGAGGCAAATAATGTGGAATTAAAAACTAAATTCTTCAGGCCTTATCCTAGCAACAGGACCATCACCATCTGTTCAGAGGACAGGACTGCCATTATCCGCTGCATTCTTTGTACGTACTCCATCACCTGTGAGGGGAAAAACATTGCCCCTTATCCTGGGGTCTTTGTTTAAAAACAAAGTTGTCTGCTTCTCTCTGGTACCCATACATTTCATAAATGTGATATACAGTACATTCGAAGGGATTAGGCAGCAATAAAAAGCCTCAAAAGCTTAAAAAGGAAAAAAAGAAAAAAACTAAAAGGAGGACATCTGCATGATGAACAACAAAAGCAAATATTGTTCAATTTAAATAAACAGTTGAGATTAATTACTAAAAGTTCACACAAATTCTTACATCTACTACCAATATCAGCGATGCAAGCACCATACTTTTCACTTTGGGAGAATTTTAGAGCAGTAATGGAATTGTTGTTAGGGATTTGGGGTTTTTTTTAATTTAAATAACCGATTTAAAATCTGTGTTCCCCAATGTGCTGCAAAGGCCATTTTGGCTCCTCACAAACACGTCTGCAGCTGAAGTCCCAAAATACAGCAACAAAATCTGAAGGGTTGCATACATTTACCTCAAGAAAACATGAAGTTTCTCAAAGAGCTAAAATACCCCACAATTTAATTTGAAATCCTCATATTTCATCCTCCAAGAAGAGTACTCTTTATTCCTCATTTATTTCTGCTTTGAATATTTGAACATGGGTAAAAGTGCAGGAAGGAGGAAGAGGTAAAAATCAGGGAATTAAAAGAAAAAAAAAATTCCTGGAAATCAGAGCAGTAGCCTTGACCTCAAATTATGTTTTCAGTTTAAAATTATAATTTATAAAAGCTGGTTGACTGGCTGTCTCTGTTGTTTTTATGCCACTTATAAACAAAGCTGCAGTCATATTTATTTCTCAGGGCTTACAGACACATTTGTGGTGTGCAGCTTGGCAACAGAAACTGGTAAAATTTTGCCTGCTCCTACCAAATCTCCAAAGTGCTCAGACCATGCCATAACAGCCACAAGTCTGGAGGTTCAGGGTGCTGCATCCCCTCCTCCCCAGGGAATAAAAGGGTAAAGCAGAGCCACTTGCTCTAATCACCCCCCTCTTCCTCTCCCCAAGAGGTGCAAGGACAGACATTTATAGCCTTAGAATTGCAAGGGAAATTCCTCTTCTTTTCACATTTATCCCAGCCTTTTACTGCGTTCCAATTTCACTGATTATCTTAATTGTTTCTGCTTTTCTGCAAGCTGTGGGGCTGACAGGTAAAAGTTACCACCTTATTTGGTGGATCACAGGACAAGGGTTGTCCTAGATGGGCATTCAGCATCACCTGGTCACAGAGGCTGGACCCATCACATCTTCCTTTTCAAGTAAATAACTGAGTCAGTTCGCTTTTCTCACAAATATTTGCAAGGATTGGAAAAATTTCAAAGAGAATGAAGAACAAATAACCTATCATTAAAAAACAAACAAAAAACAAACAAAACAAAACAAGCAAAACCCCAAACCACCTAAATTGCTGCATTAAAAACAGACCTTGGTATCAAACGAGGGCTAATGCTTTGCCTCAGCCAAGCAGATGCCCAAATTTTGGTGAGCAAAATGGTCCAAAGCAGAAATACCGATTTTTTTTCATCTCAGAGTATCTGGGAAGTTTTTTACTATGGAATAAATCATCAGCTCTTCTACAGGCTTGAATGTCAGAGGGGAATCTCCCTCGGAAGCAACAGAGGTCCCTCGGCTCTGGATAGAGACTGGTGCATTAATTCAGCTTGCTCTGCATCTAGGTGGCCTCAGATAGGACACCACTTTGGCCAAATATGAATATAATTGTGCTTTTGAAATTGTCCCTCAATGGAAAAATCTGTCTCAAATGGCACTACTTCAGTTTTGTCAACACCAACATAAAGATTTATTTTAAAAGCCTTTGAAGCATTGTTTGGATTTTGGCTTTCTTACCATACTACTAAACTTCTCATCTCTGCATTCCTCCAATATTTCATGAAAGTCATAAACTGTTGTACACATTTACAGACCAGAACCGATGTTGCCTTCCTCGTAGAGAATACAAATACCTGTATTAGTATTCACTAAATCCTACCATCATTGCTAACCAGCCTTTAACAGAAAAGGAAAGATAGAAGCATTGTGTTATATATGGAAAATTGAGGGGTGGGAGGAAGGGGGAGACTAGAACATAAATGAACTGAAAACAAAACTCAGTTTCAGTCACAAACTTATATTTCTAGCAGTGCTCAAGTGCAATGCAGAGATAAAACTAATGAAGCCCTCCATACTTTTCTAGTTTCAAGGAGGAAGCTGATAGTAATTTAAGGCAGATAAAGAAATCCACTAATTAAAGTATTCTGAGATGAATGGCAGCCTCCAATTATTTTCCTGATTTGACACAATCTAGTAACAGCATAACATAACAATGTTTTACGCAATATCATGGGATTTTGTAAAAACAAAGTACAAACTGAATTGGAATTTTGAGGACAACAACAATAGAGTGCTCACAGGCCAGCCCATGAGAGAGATTCATCTCTCTCACTTTAAATGAATACAGAAATGAACAGAGGAAAGCTTGATGTTGAGGAATAAGTGACTTTTCATAAGAATAAAAGTTGTTAAGGAGAATGTAAACAGGTAATAAACAGGTAATACAGTTGATTATAAAATCATTGAATAGGTTGGACTGGAAGGAACCTTATAGCTCATCTCATTCCACCCCCTGCCATGGGCAGGGACACCTTCCACTGTCCCAGGTTGCTCCATCCTAGCATTGGGCATTTCCAGGGATGATGCAGCCACAACTTCTCTGGGCACCTTGTGCCAGGGCCTCAGCACACATTTTTTGTAGTTTATGTGCAATTTTAAGAACTCTACTCCTTTATAAACAATTTACATGCACTTTATCTCCAATCACTAAGGATCCACAAATACAATAAAGCCCAGAGCTCAAGTTCTCCCCACTCCAAATCCCATTGCAAGGCAGCAAAAAGTTTGCCATCCAGCTTGATATCTGAATACAAACAGCTGCATAAACCTCCTCTTATCTCGAGTGGAATTTGATGCAGCACCACAGTAACTGCTGAGAGCACAACCAAGGTCACTGCTGAGTGAACTGAGGTGTCTGCAGGGACAGGATTTGGGCTGTTCTAGCAGCAAGAGCTGGTGTGACAGGGATCTAGCAGGGCTGCTCCCCACGTGGAGATCTCTCACTGCCTAACACACTTGGGTTTGGCCACTTAGAACAAGCTGTGTCCCAGTTTTACCATTAGTAACATGGATATTAAACATTTGTCTCCATATTGATGTATTGCCAGGAATTTCTGTTTTAGAGGAACATTTTGAAAGCTATAGAGGAATAGAGATGATGGCTGTGACTATCAAGCCAAAGCTTAGCTGCTGGTGTAGTGTGTAAGCATAATGATAATGGGGAATGGTAAGGACATTTTAAAAGCTGCTCACTGACAGCTCCAGCTTTGATTCACATCTCCAAGCTGCCCAGCCAATTACTAAGAGAAGAGGTGGGAAAAAGAAATAAAAAGCTCTTCTTGTCACATAGTGTTTCTTCAGATAGACCTGATAGCCCTGTAGATGAATACAGCTCACAACCAGGAGCAGGAAAAGGGGCAAACAAAGGTAAAACACCATTAATCATGGAACTGATTTCACTGAGAATACAAGAATACAAATACAAGAGCAGCTGATGGGGTTGGAATCTCAGATGACACACTGGGGCCATGGGCACTGGCAGTGATGCTGTAGGATTTTTGCTTTTATATTTTTCATATATTTGTAATCCTGCAATTGTTTAGTGTACAACTCTAAACTCCATAAATAGTTTTAGCTATTGTCTTCATATTTTGATTAGATAAAAAAATTCTTCTCTGGGCTTGGGAATCGAGGACACCTGTCTGTCTCAGGCCTGGAAAAGTATAAACAAAAGTGAATTGGGGAGGAGAAAACTGAGGGTAAATGACTTCATTACCTGAAGTTATAACTGGAAGATTAACCCCCAATATGCAAATACACTGAACTTATAAAAAGTGTGAAAAGCTCAAATCCCATTGCCCATTTTGGGTGGATAGCCCCTTGGGGAGGCTTCACCTGCTTTTAACGTACCTGAAAGCCCTTCAATAAATATATCCTTTTTTATTCTCTGAACCTGTTTCTAGGCAAGCCTGAAGAGGCATCCTCAGGAGTGGTGCCAGGGGAAGGAAGGTGGGAGCCCAGCAGGCAGGGCTCGCCGCTGGAGCGGGGCTGTGCAGCCACGGCTTCTGTTGCTACTGCTAATGATGAATACCATATGCTTGGCTCTTGCTGCTGTAAAATAAGTTACGTTACTACTGCCTCAGACTGAATCAACTCTTTGCTTTCATTAAAAATAGACGTTTGTGCCCATTCATGTTTCCTCGGCACTAGCACATGGGCAAAAATGGTTTTTTTTTAAAAATCAAAACATCCCCCAACTATGGCTTTTTTCTGCTTTTCACCATATCACTACCTTGTTCCATTTCAGACACAGCATCCTGTTTCCCAGAGAATAATCCTGAAACAGAAGAGAAAGAATTGAAATGATCATTCATATAATTTTTTTTTCCTTCTGTTACTTTGAACCAGTTCAGTTCACTGTAGTTAAAACATAACTTGTGATTGGCAGCCTTGATTTGGGAAATCCTTCTTTAAACACAGGAAAAAGAGATGTTTGCTGTAGACATCCAGTTTTATTCAGCCTCCCACTATCTGAGAATGAGCTCTTTTATTAAAGTCATTTTGGCCACTACTTATTAATTTATCAGTGGAAAGAAACCTCTTGGTTCCACTTGTTTTCATTTATAACTTCATATACAAACAACTTAGTGATTTCACTAAAGGCAATCAAATCACAGGGCACACAATCAATTCAATTGAGATGAATCCTGCAGGCCTCTCCACTCAAATACCAAAGGAATATTTCAAAGTTTCATAATTTAAAACTATTGCCTTCACAACCATGTACTCTTTGGTGTTATAAAATGGAAAAATATTTTGTATTTATTTATATTTTCAAATAAACAACTCCCTCTATTTTACAGGTATATTAGCATATACACACATATGGTAACAGGCCCTAACTGCTATGTGGATGCTCAAACACAAAAGCAGAGATTTAAGATTTTGACACATCTTTTTCTACTTTTAGGGTTTTGCTAAGATCAGTTTTTACCAGTCAAACAAAGCAAAGGTCCTGAGGAGCAGCACAGTGTCAGCATAGGTAGAAGGAGAGTGACACAACTGAATGCCACAAAAGACCCCTTCTTCAGACTTCTGACAAAATAAACCTGCATGTTATTTCAAAACCTGCTATAAAAAGAAAACTGGAAAAAAAAATAAAAGGCTGGCAACAAGCCTTTAAAACAGAGACAATCCATTGCAGCACCTCTCCCTGTTTATTTTATGCCAAAACGATTTCCTATCCACCTGTTCATAAAAAACGATAAGAGCTAAAAGTATCCAGTAATTGTGAATTGGAGTCACAGGGAAAACGAATAGTTTGGCAGACAGCCTGTAGGAAAAAAGAATACAATGTATTACTTCCCTCATACGTGTAGGAACTACAGGGGATCATTTTCATACACTTCAATAGGCCACTGTTAATGATCAGCAGTTGATTGGCCAAATTAACCCCAGGTCTACCTCCAAAATGATTATGATTGCATATCATAATTAACGATGACACTAAGGATATTAGGCTCAGAAGGGGTTTTGTTTGTTTGAATGAGTGATGGATCATTCCATTCAAGGGTAGATGTTCGTGGCATGCTTTGGGCTTATGCATCTCCAGGAAACCTTGGAGATAATCTCATGGCTGATGGTAATTCTGGAGAAATGGGAAAGGGAGTGGGGGGGTCCCTTCTGGATTTTAATCTTATTTCTTCCCTTATGGAATGGAATTAGCTCGACACTTCTTGGTTGAACTCTAGTCTATCATTTTAATTAAATGTATCTAAGCAGTCATTGTGAAGTCTAGATAGGAGTGATAGGTTGGCAAACTGAATATTGGTGTCTAAAGGCAGCAGGGATTGTCAGGAGCAGGTATTTAAGGCCTTAGTAAAAGACAGAGGTTTTTTGCATGTGTAATGCACCAAGAAAAAAGAGATCTAAATTCCCCACCAAATCCAATCCCTGATCCCAAAGTTTGGGAGTCTGAGTGACTACTGATCCAAATCTTCTCTGTTGTCAGCCACTGGCACCTGAAGTCACTTCCCATTAATTTAATAACTCTTGAAATTTGGCTCTGGTTTTAAAATTTGGATACAGTCACTTTGTTTTTGTCCTCTTACCCTCTTCCTTCCTGAAAAGATGAACACCTCTAAGAGCAGTTTGAAAATCTGGGGATCTGAAGCTGAATTAATGAACAGCCCCAAACACAGAGCTGGCTTTACACTCCTGCACAGAGGTGACACACATTGCTGGAAGGGGTTGATGCAGAAGGCTCTAGAGACCTGAAATACAACGTGATTTACCTTCCAACCACCTTTCCATTCATGTTTAAAACCTCCAATTTGAAAAAAAAAAAAACTAACTAGACGTAGGGCTGTGGCTAATTCATTCCTGGATAGGCCATTCAAAGCAAATTTGAGGTTTTCAAAATAAGCTGCACCCTCCTGCTCCAAAGGCAGAGGCAGGTGAACAATTGACATGGCCCCTGAAGTAGTCTTTGCACTTCTCAACATGATCTTCCTTGAAAATCTGCCACCACAGTACCAAAATTCTTAAATTAACACACTTCCTTAGAGTGTGCAACATATCTGTTGATGGGTTGTAAAAATGATACAGAGGATGTGTTATTGCATGTGCAAAGTATGACCTTCAGCACTGGATTTATCAAGAGATTTATGCACGGTTTGGAGAGAAAACCAACCTTTTCTTATTTATTTTTTTCCACTTTTCCCCTCAACACTTAGCTGATGTCCACGTGTAACTTTAGAAGAATTCCTTCTAATGCCGTGTAAGAGCAGATTAAAAGTCTTTTCTCTGTGTCCATCAGATACAAATTTGAAGCCTCAGATCAGCAGTTCAAAACTGATATTTGCCACAGAGAAATTTTGGACTAGGAAAGAATTGTCCTTTACCTGTTACTGGAAAGATAATAATAATAATAATAATCTCTCTACCCATTATTCCATTCCAATTAAACATCACATATGGAAAAATAAATATTCAAGAGAAAAAAGATAATGTTGGACTGCAGTAAATCTTCATTTTCTTTCTTTTCGTATTTATTTTTGCACTTTAGTATTTATATAGTAATTAATAGCTACAGTTAAAATAAACTAGAGGTTTATGAGGCAAAATATAAATGGTGAGTTACTTGGTCTTTTTTTTTTATTTTTGTTCTTCATTTTCTTTCATAAGTGCATTGCTTTTCATAAGTATATAGGTATATGTTATAGGCATTTCTGGCCTCTTATGTAGCCTAGAAATAAACATCATAATTATTTTACCTCACCAATTTTTCCACTGCTAAGATCTGTCCACCTATAGTTTTAAATACAGCAGCTACTTGACAGAGTGTATTGATGGGCTTTAATCACTGCTGAACATTTCCTGTCTGTTTGTAGGCACTCAGAGACACCCAAGGGGCATCATTTACAAGAGTCCAAACTGAAGAGATTTGACAGGATGTCACAGGGAATAATCTAAGAATTATGAAGGTAAAAACAGATATTGAATAGCACAATCCAGTGCAGCCCTGGCAGTTTAGCAATGCCTGTAAAACCAGAAGAAGCTCTTACCAACATGGCATAGTTAAAACAAAGTATTTAGGAAATCTTTGTAGAAAGATCAAACAGTACTAAACTCCAACTGAAGTGTGCAGACAAGTTTGAGAGAAGGGGAAAGAAAAACTACTGATGTCCCAGTGTTTCCTCATTTCTCAAAAGATGGTGCAATAAAACCTTGAGAGTTTTTAAACTACACTCAAAAAAAAAATAGAAAGGCATTTTCATTTTCTTGTTAGAAACTATTTATAAAAAAAAGTAATTCAACTTTCTCCAGTGTTTTTTAACTCACACGGGAATAGAAATCATGGTGAAGTTGGAAAAGACCCTATTTGCTACTCCAAGCCCAGGAATTGCAGGTGAGCTATTCTCATTGAAGCAATTCTGCCTTGCTTTACCTGGGCACTTCCTTCCCTAGGGATTCAGAAGCAAAGAACGACATAATTCAGAAGCAAAGAATGGCCCAGATGACACGGACAGGCCACATCTGTCCTGGCCAGCCCCAGAGCACGTTGTTGTACACTCACAGCAGCAGCAGAGGTGGTGATTTGGCAGATGGGAACTCACAACAGGAGCAAGTATCTACAGGAAAGGACCCGAGTCAGAGAGGTGACAAGGGAGCTCAGGAGCTGGGGGTGATGGGGAGAAAGGAAACAGGAAAGAAAAAGCAGTTGACAGGAGGAATGCTGACTCTGAAAAAGAGTCAGAGGTAGAAAAAGGGAGAGAAAACCAACATGAATTATATTGATTAGGGGATATGAACACCACTAGAAAATAATATGAGCTGGGGACATTATTACTCCCTGTGGTCCTGAGAGCTTCACCTTCCCATTTACAGAAACCTGCATTCCTTGACTGCAGACTGACAGGGAGCAGGTGAAAGGGAGAAGGTGTTGAAGGACTGGGAGGAGGAAAAGTGGCTGCAGAGATGCATTAGAGAAACTGGGTTTTGACAGGGCGCTATGTGCAATTCAGCACAGAAATGCCCTTGACAACCTCTGGAGTGAACCCCTCAAAAAAGTCCTCCTTGTGTGCTTACAGCTTGGTTCTCAGCTCAGCAAGCTGCTAAGCCAGGGCCTTGGAGAAGGGAAGTTGATTCCTCTGGTAATGAAAAATGCCTGTGAGGAAGGAGAAGACATACGTGCATTGTGAAGAAAAAAGACCACAGCCCCTGGATTTATTATATACATAATAATTAATAATGACCCAATTTTTCCTATTCCAGATTTCAAAATTCCTAACTCACTTTAATTAAGTTCACTCTAAAAATAGGATGCTGTAGAACAAAGAACTTTTTTACTACTTTAAAAATGCAAGCTTACTCACTAGTTAGGATTTTCCCAGCTCTCCTTGCTTTGGTACAAAGAGCTATTATGACACGATATAAATGAGCTATCAATGGGAGACATTTTTAGATAAAACTTGATAATGTAACATTTACTGATTCCATCTGTCAAGACAGATAAAGACAATGAGACTTCATAGCAAAACATGCAGGAAACATAAAGGCAGCAACACAAACAAGTGCAGGCAGTGCAGACCCCACTTGTGGGCTTGCAATCTGAGTTTAATTTTTTTCCCATAGACACAAGGCCCACTTCCTACACCAGTATGGCTCCAGGATCTCCACTTTCAACAATACAATCACATTTCCTTGACAGCATTCACAGCTTATTTACATTATGCATTTTTAAACCTCCTAATTCTGGCTTCTGCACACAATTTTAATGGTGAAGAGCAACGTGGGGCTGTAGAGTTGCCTGAACACACAGCCAGTCCAAGGAGATCTCCTTCCCCGAGACCCATCAGCAGCACTGGGCTCACAAACACAGCTCAGAAGCCTCACATTCCCCTTCTGAGCCACAAACCTGATTTAAATTCCGAGCAAAGACCAGCATCCCCGGTGAAGAAGAGCAATTGCTCTTTAAACAACTTTTGTAAATGCTTCCTGTGCCAACGAGGGAGCGCAGAGTTAGCAAACTAACTAGATGAAATAAAGCAGACAGACAGACCTCCCCACGTCCTGCTTTGCTTCCAAGATTTCAATAATGAACAGGGGTGTGCAAAGAAATGAAAGTGGTGGAAGTGCCAAAGGTATCCCTTGGAGATGTGAGTATCCTGTTGTCATGTAAAAGAGCTCTTGAATGATAAAGAAGCGGAACCCAATTACAACTGGTTTCATGCTAATCTGAACCCACGACTAACTGTAGGCTTTGGATGGTGTCGTGGTGTCCACAGTAATTAATTCACCTCTTCCTTCCCAAAACACACTAGGAAATTAATTTCCATGGCTGGAATTAATTTGGCACTAGAAGATGTGCAAACACTGTCTGGAGTTACCTGGCAATGATTTTGAGGTCTCATCATGGATGCAGAGAAGCGGTGCCTGCCACCTCATGGAGGCTCAGGAGCACCACTGCCCTGGAAATCTGCACTGCCCCTGGAGAATGGACATTATCCCAACCTTTATTTGGGAATGATGGGCACCACCAGGCAGGGAGAAGGCTGCAGTGGACCAAGCTGGGACATTCCAATGGATGAACTCTGAATCTTGGTGTCAACGCAATATGTTCTTTATGGTCACACACACACAAAAAAAAAAACAATTACCAAAAAATAAATTAATTTAAGAACAAATTAAAAGTGAATAAGGTCTTTTCAGGCCTTTATAAATAAACATGAACACCTCACTAGCTTTGTGAGAAGATGGTGATAAGTATGAACTTAGAAGTGCTAAGAAATCTTCGAGGTACAAGTATAAAGTGAAGTCTGCTCTGTAAAGTAAGCTAAAGTCATATTTTAAGTGGTTTTGGATTAATTTTCATATGTTTGGGCACTGAAGGCATTCTAAAACCATTTTCACTGGAGCTTGAATTGTAGTTAATGAGAAGAATTTTACATGCCAACTATCTTAAACTCTTAAACTATTCAGAAGTATTCTAATTATCTTTTTTTTTTTTTTTTTACTTACATGACCAACATTTTATAATTGTGTACAGAAAGATCACCAAGATATTAATGTTGCCAGCCTGTGAACTCATCCTGCCGGATAATATCAGCAAACCAGGAAAAATGTGAACCTGGCATAGGATTTTGGTTATGAGGGGAGATGTATAAATGTTTAGTAGAAATCTTCTTTATCTTAAAACATTTCTGAAAATAAGTAATCCTCCTCAATTCTGTTGGAAATAAATTTTCTTTTTTTTGTTTAAATGCAAAACTAATGTGATACAAGGATGTCACAATATACCTTAGGCTAATTTGTGGAATTTACACAGTTAAATAAGTAAAACACTTCTTATCACTCTGGTTAACTCTACTTTCAACCAATCCTTCTGCCTTCTCTCTCTCAGTCTCTGAAGGTTGAAATTTTTTTTTTTTTTTTGCTCACAATGACACCTGCATCACATCCATGGGCAGAAAGCTTTGCCCCCCAAACTTGCTGCTGGTGACACTGGCCCACTGCAGTGGTCACACAACAAGATTTTGGTCCTGGGACAGCATCTGGAAAGCATTTGCTTTACCTCTTCACTACTTTTTCCTGCAAAGCCCTCACTTTTACAAACAAAGCTAAAGCTTTTGTGATCGGTAGGGATATGGCAGAGATAGCCCCCCGTGCAACACATCTGACTTTTTTTTTATTAAAAAAGGGTCTTATCCATCACCTCAAATTTTAAAAAAATACCTCTTTGCACTCACCAAACTTAATTTTCTGAATTGCAACTTTTTTTTTGCTAGGTAGAAAGGGAAAGGAAAAAAAAGGCAACACTTGAGAAATGGAATTTTGCCCATAGACTGATGACTACAGATCACATTTCTAGTGGGCTTATAACCTGCTCCAGTGAAAACATAATTTTTAATTTGCTTTTAGATTTATTTATTTTTTTTATTATTACACTAAGGGTTTATAATTTAACGTCAAACATAATTTTGCACGAATTACGAGGCTGCACTATGATGCTGAAGATAAGATGTATGTGGCTGGTTGGCACGGCCTCAAACTCGGTTTCTAGAAAATGGATCACTAATTGGCAGGCTGCCATCCCTTACACTGCTCAGTGCAACTTTACATCAAACAAGATATCTTTTGCAGAGAGTTATGCACATCATCCTCCCAGACGGTACAAAGAAAAGTAGACATCTTTTAACAGCATTGTATTTACCATTTCACACCATACAGGCAATATTTGATGTTGGAGTCACATGATAATATTAATTTTGTGCTGTTCTTATTAAAAAAAAAGTATTCCTAAATGTTTATTCCTTTTAAAAAAATAAGACTTTTCATGTAGCAATTAAAACCCTAAATTAATGGTCATATCACTTCATAAAAATCACACCAATTTTGATTAATTGTAGCTCAGCCATTTAAGAGCTGAAAAAACATGACATTTTACTATGATGTCATTTTCCCATTCATTCCAGTGGTAAAAGTCCACCACCACAGCTACAGTAAGAATAATATAAAAATTAAAGCATGGAAATGATCAGAGGAAATAATTTTGACAATGAAGTAATTTCCTAGATTGGATTTTAAGTATGACTTCTTTGTCAGCTTTAAATAAAAAATAAAAGATGCCATGATTTTATTGAACTTGCATGGGGAATGAGTAATGTGCATATGTAAGAAGTGGTGTCACTTCACTTGAAAATCAAACCATATGCTCAAGCCCAGCTAGAACAGAACACCCCAAGAGTAAACCCAAATCAAACATCTACACAGGAACCCTGAGCCAAAGTGTGGTGTGCCTTCAGAACCAAGGACTCCTGAACATAAAACTCACAAAAAAAGCAGGAAATTGAGGTCAAAGGTAATTCATGACAATATAGCCTTTCAAATTTTTGTTCAAATTCAAATTTTTCTTCAAAACTCTTACCAATACCCTACATTTCCTATCTGAAACATTTGCAAGTTTCAAAGATTTTTCTTCTAAATCAGTAATTTCAAAATTTTTCCTGTTGGTTTGGGTTTTTTTAATATTGTTTTTGAGTGCAGTTGAAAGTGAGGCCTTTGCATATGTTTGTATTTTCATAGGTGCCAAACTGATGCTAGGATCCAATCCAACTTCTTTTGAAATCAATTGGAATTTTTCACTTGACTAGAATTCAAGCATCTGTTATTAGCAATTTCAGAGATGGCGAGGAAAAAAAAGTCAAAATCCAAAATGTGGTGTCAGGACACCAAAATTTTCTCTGTTGCCTTAGTTCCTCTAGAAACTGCCATTTGCAAACTGTTTTTTTGGGGTATTTTCCCAAAAGGATACCAAAGATGAGGAACAGCAGCAGGGACAATATCCCTGTGATAAATTTCTACCCAAAAAGTGACACCATTCCCCATCAGTGCCTTGCTGGAGCAACAATACCCGAAATTCAGATACAGATGCAAAGCCCTCACGTGATCCTGAACTTGCAGCAGGATCCAAGAGCAGAACTATGGAATGAATTTCCTTTTGCAGCAATTTACATCATCCCAAAATGCCTTTGGACTGGAAACAAAACAGAACTTCTGGAAAGGGACTCAAATCTTATCTCATTCCAACCTCCCTATCATGAGCAGGGACACTTTCCCCCAGACCAGGTTGCTCAGAATTCCATCCAACCAGGACTTTTTCCAAGATTCCAAGGCCACAGTTCCCCCCTGCAGAGAATAAGGGCCCTCAGTTAACCCACACCCAGAACAAGATGCAGCCTTTCAGACTCAGAATGCATTTTTTCATTACTGACCTCCAAGTTAAAGAAAATTTAAATTTAAACACACATCTCCAACACACGCAGCCACCATCAACCACAGTTAAATCTGCTTTAACACGCCTCTAAAAGAGGGAGTCCCCACTGCAAACAATACAGCTCAGAAATGTTGCAACTGCCAGGAAATGAAATTTCATGGGGAAAAAAAAAAAAAAAAAAAAGGAAAGAAAATCAGAAGGGAATCACTCTGCCTGGGCAGAGCCTCAGGGAGTGAATCATCAGCACCAAACTGGTTTTTCTTTGAAACCATGCAACAGTTTGTGTATTTAGGACATTTGTTTAGCAAACAGACATCAACAAAATTTGCTCAAGGAAAGCGTGCATATGTTTGGGGCAAGGAGGTGACCTCTGGAGAAGAAGATCCAGGCTCCCTGCAGTGCTGAGTCCCTTTGGTCCTGGCTGAGTCCCCAAGGCTGCTTCTCTCACAGGAGTGACCCAAGGAAGGATGGATTTTCAGTCTCAAGCATCTCACTGCAATTTACTAACTGGGAGGTGCAGTTGTAGCAGCAGATAAACTTCAATTTATTTAGCTTAAACCACTATAACCTTCCATTATTTTTCTTTATCCCTAATATTTTCCATTATGAAGACAATTTCTTGCATATAGGTGGTACTTTTGCATCTTTCGTGGGGTTGCTTCACTTTTTGTTCACGTGGTAACCTGATATGTAAGATATTTTACTTAAATCACTGAACTCTGAATAATAAAATATCCCAGACCTGTGCTTACAGTGCAAGCCTAACATGAGAGGGGACAGCACTGAGCATGGAAGACCTGGGAATGAAGGATCAGTAGAGTGGGCTCCCTATCCCTTTAAATTCATGTTCTTTGCCAAAAGCCTCATTTTACATCACAAACCATAAAAAGCAACCAAAACCTTGCCAGGGTTTAATTTTTCTGCATGTACATGG